>NW_028181201.1:0-72405 GCF_964211825.1 Aythya ferina | reverse complement strand
ACCCCAAAAAAGAAAGGGACCAACCCAAAAACAGAAGAAAAACCTAAAAAAAAAAGATGAAATCCACCAAAACCATAGATTAACCCCCAAAAAAACCTTAAACTCACCTGATGTTCTCCAAAACCCACAATTTACACTTCTTCACCATGATGACCAACGAGAACCGAACGAAACCCTATGGAGACCACAAAACACGTCAAAAACACCCCACAAAAGAACGGGATCACCCAAAAAAAAAAAACAAGAAAACCCCAAATACCATAGATACACCCCAAAACCACCCTAAACCTACCTGATGTTCTCCGAAACCCACAATTTACCATCTTCCACCATGATGACCATGGAAAACCCAACGAAACCAAACGAAGATCCCAAAACACATCAAAAACACCGCAATAAAGAACGGGATTACCCCCAAAACTGGAAGAAAATCCCCTAAAACCATAGATCCACCCCAAAACCACCCTCAACCTACCTGATGTTCTCCAAAACCCACAATTTAACCTTTTCCACCATGATGACCACGGAAAACAAAACGAAACCCAACGGAAACCCCAAAACACGTCAAAAACACGCAAAAAAGAACAGGATCACCCCCAAAACTGGAAGAAAATCCCCAAAAAGTACGGATCGAATCCCAAAACCACCCTATACCTACCTGATATTCTCCAAATCAAAAAGTCCACTCCCAACCACCATAAAACCCATTAGGAACTCAATGAAACGCAACGGAAATCCCAAAACACGTCAAAAAAAAAAAAAAAAAAAAAAAAAAAAGAAAAAAAGCAAACCGGATCAGAAGAAAATACGTGATTTAACCCCCAAAAAAACCTTAAAACTACCTGATTTTTTCCTAAATGTACAATCCACTCCCAACCATCATTAAACCCATTAGGAACTCAACGAAACACAATGGAAACACCAAAACACGTCAAAAAAAAAACAAAAGCGAACCGGAACAGAAGAAAATACGTGATTTAACACCAAAACCACCCTTAAACCTACCTGATGTTCTCCTAAATGTACAATCCACTCCCAACCACAATAAAACCCATTAGGAACTCAACGAAATGCAACGGAGAAACCAAAACACGTCAAAAACACCCCAAAAAAGAACTGCATCAGAAGAAAAAAAAAAAACAAAAACTATGAATATCCCCCCAAAACCACCCTAAAATCACCTGATCTTTTCCAAAACACACAATCCATACTCATTTAACTTAACGAACAACAAGAAACCAACAAAAACCAACAGAGTCTCCAAAACATGTCAAAACCACCCCCCAAAAAAACAGGATCAACCCCAAAAATGAAAGAAAAGCCCAAAAGCCATAGGTCTCCCCAAAAGTCCCCCTAAACCTACCAGATGTTCTCCAAATCATAAAGTCCTCTCCCAACCACCATAAAACCCATTAGGAACAAAACGAAACGCAACGGAAACCCCATAACACGTCAAAAAAAAAAAAAAAAAAGCAAACCGGATCAGAAGAAAATACGTGATTTAACCCCAAAACCACCCTTAAACCTACCTGATGTTCTCCTAAATGTACAATCCACTCTCAACCAGGACGAAACCCATTAGGAACTCAACGAAACGAAACGGAAACCCCAAAACATGTAAAAAACACCCCAAAAAAGAAATGGATCACAATAAAACAAAACAAAAACTATGAATATCCCCCCAAAACCACCCTAAATTCACCTGATCATTTCCAAAACCCACAATCCATACCCATTTACCTTAACGACCAACAAGAACACAAAGAAACCCAATGGAGACGCCAAAAACTTGTCAAAAACACCCCAAAAAAAACAGGATCAACCCCAAAAACGAAAGAAAACCCCAAAAGCCATAGATCCACCCCAATAGTCCCCCTAAACCTACCTGATGTTCTCCAAAACCCACAATTTACACTCTTCCAACATGATGACCAACAAGAACACAACTAAAACCCAACAAAGACCCCAAAACACGTCAAAAAAAAAACAAACAAGAAGGGGATCACCCCCAAAACTGGAATAAAATACCCCAAAATCATAGATCCACCCCAAAACCACCCTAAAACTACCTGATCTTCTCCAAAACCCACAATTTACCCTTTTCCACCATGATGACCAACGAGAACCCAACAGAACCCAACAGAGACCCCAAAAAACGTCAAAAAAACCCAGACAAGAACGGCATCACCCCCAAAACTGGAAGAAAATCCACCAAAACCATAGATCCACCCCAAAACTCCCCCTAAACCTACCTGATGTTCTCCAAAACCCACAATCCACACCTATTTAACATAATGACAAACAAGAACACAACAAAACCCAACGGAGACCCCAAAACACGTCAAAAACACCCCAAACAAGAAAAGGGTCACGCCAAAAAATAGAAGAAAACCCCAAATACCATAGATCCACCCCAAGGACACCCTAAACCTACCTGATGTTCTCCTAATCCCAAAGCACACTCCCAACCAACATAAAACACATTAGGAACTCAACGAAACGCAACGGAAAACACAAAACGCTTCAAAATCACCCGAAGAAAGGAGAGGATCACTCCCCCAAAAAGAAGAAAACCCAAATACCATGAATCCACGCGTAAAGTCCCCCTAAACCTACCTGAAGTTCTCCAAAACCCACAATTTATCCTTTTACACCATGGTGACCACGGAAAACCCAACAAAACCCAACGGAGACCCCAAAACACGTCAAAAACACACCAAAATCAAACCAGATTCGAAAAAAAATACAAAATGCCATGATTTAACCCTAAAAAAAACCCTTAAACCAACCTGATATTCTCCAAAACCCACAATCCACTCCTATTTAACATAATAACAAACAAGAACCCAACAAAACCTAATGGAGACCCCAAAACACGTCAAAAACACACCAAAAATAACAGGATCATTCCCCAAAATGAAAGAAAACCCAAAAAGCCATAGATCCACCCCAAAAGTACCCCTAAACCTACCTGAAGTTCTCCAAAACCCACAATTTACCCTTTTCCACCATGATAACCAACGAGAACCCAACAAAACCCAACAGAGACCCCAAAAAACGTCAAAAACACCTCAAACAAGAATGGCATCACCCCCAAAACTGGAAGAAAATACCCCAAAAACACAGATCCACCCCAAAACCACCCTAAACCTACCTGATATTCTCCAAAACCCACAATTTAAACTTTTCCACCATGATGACCAACGAGAACCCAACAAAACCTAACAGAGACCCCAAAAAACGTCAAAAACACACCAAAATTAACCCAGATCCTAAAAAAAAAAAAAAAAAAAAAAAAGCCATGATTTAACCCTAAAAAAACCCTTAAACCTACCTGATGTTCTCCAAAACCCACGATCCACTCCTATTTACAAAATGACAAACAAGAACCGAACAAAACCTAATAAAATACCCCAAAAGCCATAGATCCACTACAAAAGTCCCCCTAAACCTACCTGAAGTTCTCCAAAACTCACAATTTACCCTTTTCCAACACGATGACCACGGAAAACCCAACAAAACCCAACGGAGACCCCAAAAAAACTCAAAACAACCCCAAAATCAATCCAGATCCTAAAGAAAAAAAAAAAAAAAAACGCCATAATATAACCCCAAAAAACCCTTAAACCTACCTGATGTTCTGCAAAACCCACAATCCACTCCTATTTAACATAATGACAAACAAGAACCCAACAAAACCTAATGGAGACCCAAAAACACGTCAAAAACACCCCAAAAAATATCGGCATCACCCCCAAAACTGGAAGAAAATCTGCCAAAACCATAGATCAAACCCAAAACCTCCCTAAACCTACCTGATGTTCTCCAAAACCCACAATTTACCCTTTCCCACCATGCTGACCACGGAAAACGCAATGAAACCCAACGGAGACACCAAACACGTCAAAAACACACCAAAAATAACAGGATCATTCCCCAAAATGAAAGAAAACCCAAAAAGCCATAGATCCACCCCAAAAGTACCCCTAAACCTACCTGATGTTCTCCAAAACCCACAATTTACCCTTTTCCACCATGATGACCATGGAAAACCCAAGGAAACACAACGGAGACCTCAAAACACGTCAAAAACACACCAAAAATAACAGGATAATTCCCCAAAATGAAAGAAAACACCAAAAGCCATAGATCCACTACAAAAGTCCCCCTAAACCTACCTGAAGTTCTTCAAAACCCACAATTTACCCTTTTCCAACACGATGACCATGGAAAACCCAATGAAACACAACGGAGACCAAAAAACACGTCAAAAACACCTCAAAAAGTAAAGGATCACACTCCCTCCCCAAAAAAAAACAAAGCAAAAAACCCTGAATACCATAGATCCACCCCAAAACCACCCTAAACCTACCTGATGTTCTCCAAAACCCAGAATTTACACTAATCCACCATGCTGACCAGGAAAACCCAACGAAACCCAATGGAGACCCCCAAACACGTCAAAAACACACCAAAATCAACCCAGATCCTAAAAAAAAAAAAAAAAAAAAAAAAAAAATGCCATGATTTAACCCTAAAAAAACCCTTAAACCTACCTGATGTTCTCCAAAACCCACAATCCACTCCTATTTACAAAATGACAAACAAGAACCGAACAAAACCTAATGGAGACCCTAAAACACGTCAAAAACACCCCAAAAATAACAGGATCATTCCCCAAAATGAAAGAAAACCCAAAAAGCCATAGATCCACCCCAAAAGTACCCCTAAACCTACCTGATCTTCTCCAAAACCCACAATTTACCCTTTTCCACCATGATGACCACGGAACACCCAACGAAACGCAACGGAGACAGCAAAACACGTCTAAAACACCCCGAAAAAGAACGGGATCAGAAGAAAAAACACCAAAAACTATGAATTTCCCCCCAAAACCACACTAAACTCACCTGATCTTCTCCAAAACCCACAATCCACACCCATTTAACTTAACGACCATCGAGAACCCAATGAAACCCAAAAAAGACCGCAAAACACTTCAAAAACACCCCATAAAAGAAAGGGATCACCCCAAAACAACAGAAGAAAACCCCAAATACCAAGAATCCACCCCCAAAGCCCCCCCAGACCTACCTGATGTTCTCCAAAACCCGCAACTTACCATTTTCCACCATGATGACCACGGAAAACCAAACGAAACCCAACGGAGACCCCAAAACACGTCAAAACCACCGCAAACACGAATGGGATCACCCAAAAACTGGAAGAAAACCCCTCAAAACCATAGATCCACCTCAAAACCACCCTAAACCTACCTGATCTTCTCCAAAACCCACAATTTACCCTTTTCCACCATGATGACCAGGGAAAACCCAACAAAACCCAACGGAGACCCCAAAACACGTCTAAAACACCCAAACAAGAACGGGATCAACAACAGAACTGGAAGAAAATCCCGCAAAACCATACATCCACCCCAAAACCACCCTAAACCTACCTGATCTTCTCCAAAACCCACAATTTACACTTTTCCACCATGATGACCATGGAAAACCCAACGAAACCCAACGGAGACCCCAAAAAACGACAAAAACACCCCAAACATGAACGGGATCCCCCCAAAACTGGAAGAAAATCCCCAAAAAGCACGGATCCAATCCCAAAGAAACCCTAAACCTACCTGATGTTCTCCAAAACCCACAATATACTCTTTTCCACCATGATGACCACGGAAAACCTAACGAAACACAACAGAGACCCCAAAACACGTAAAAAACACCCCAAACAAGAACAGGATCATCCCAAAAAAACAGAAGAAAAGCCCAAATACCATAGATCCACCCCAAAACCACCCTAAAGCTACCTGATCTTCTCCAAAACCCACAATTTACCTTTTCCAACCTGATGACCACGCAAAACCCAACGAAACACAACGTAGACCCCAAAACACGTCAAAAATACCCCCCAAAAAACAGGATCACCCCCAAAAACGAAAGAAAATCGCCAAAACAATAGATCCACCCCAAAAGCACCCTAAACCTAGCTGATGTTCTCCAAAACCCACCGTTTACACTTTTCCACCACGATGACCACGGAAAACGCAACAAAACCCAACGGAGACCCCAAAACATGTCAAAAACACCCCAATCAAGAGCGGGATAACCCAGAAAACTGGAAGGAAATCCCGAAAAAGCACGAATCCAATACCAAAACCACCCTTAACTAACCTAATCAACTTCCAAACCCACAATCCGCACCCATTTACCTTAACGACCAACGAGAACCAAACGAAACCCAACAGGGACCCAAAAACACGTCAAAAACACCCCAAAAAATAACAGTACCACCCCAAGAAGAGAAGGAAACCCTAAAAAACAGAAGAAATCCCCCCAAACCATAGATTCACTCCCCAAAAAACCTTAAACTCACCTGATGTTCTCCAAACACCACCATTTACCTTTTTCCACCATCATGACCAACGAGAACCCAACAAAACCCAAAGAGACCCCAAAACACCTCAAAAACTTCCCAAAAATGTACGGGACCACCCCAAAAATACAGAAGAAAACGGCAAAAACCATGAATCTGCCCCCTAAAGTCCCCCTAAACCTACGTGATGTTCTCCAAAACCCACAATTTACACTTTTCCAACATGATGACCACGGAAAACCCAACAAAACCCAACGGAGACCCCAAAACATGTCAAAAATACCCTGAAAAAGAACTGGATCAGAAGAAAAAACCCAAATACTATGAATTTCCCCCCAACACCACCCTAAACTCACGTGATCTTCTCCAAAACCTAAAATCCACTCCCATTTACCTTAACGACCAACAAGAACCCAACGAAACCCAACGGAGACCGCAAAACACGTCAAACATAACACAAAAAAGAACAGGATCACACCAAAAAACTGGAAGAAAATCCCAAATACCATAGATCCACCCCAATACCACCCTAAACCTACCTGATGTTCTCCAAAACCCACAATTTACACTTTTCCACCATGATGAACACGGAAAACCCAACGAAACCCAACGGAAACCCCAAAACACGTCAAAAACCCCTCAAAAGTGAACAGAATCAGAAGAAAAAACGTGATTTAACCCCCCAAAAAAACCTTAAACCTGTTAGGATGTTCTCCTAAATGTACAATCCACTCCCAACCACCAGAAAACCCAGTGGAAACCCAACAAAACCCAACGGAGACCTCAAAACACATCAAAAACACCCCAAAAAAGAACTAGACGAGAAGAAAAGAAAAAACAAACAAACATGAATTTCCCCCCAAAACCACACTAAACTCACCTGATCTTCTCCAAAACCCACAATCCACTCCCATTTACCTTAACGACCAACGAGAACCCAATGAAATGCAACGGAGACCCCAAAACACATCAAAAACATCCCAAACAAGAACGGGAACACCCCAAAAACCAGAGGAAAATCCCAAATACCATAGATCCACAACAAAACCACGACAAAACCTACATGATGTTTTCCGAAACCCACAATTTACATTTTTCCTCCATGATGACCTCGGAAAACCAAACGAAACCCAACGGAGACCCCAAAACACGTCAAAAACCCCTCAAAAGTGAACCGAATCAGAAGAAAAAACGTGATTTAACCCCCCAAAAAAACCTTAAACCTGTTAGGATGTTCTCCTAAATGTACAATCCACTCCCAACCACCAGAAAACCCAATGGAAACCCAACAAAACCCAACGGAGACCCCAAAACACATCAAAAACACCCCAAAAAAAGAACTAGACGAGAAGAAAAGAAAAAACAAACAAACATGAATTTCCCCCCAAAACCACACTAAACTCACCTGATCTTCTCCAAAACCCACAATCCACTCCCATTTACCTTAACGACCAACGAGAACCCAATGAAATGCAACGGAGACCCCAAAACACATCAAAAACATCCCAAACAAGAACGGGAACACCCCAAAAACCAGAGGAAAATCCCAAATACCATAGATCCACAACAAAACCACGACAAAACCTACATGATGTTTTCCGAAACCCACAATTTACATTTTTCCTCCATGATGACCTCGGAAAACCAAACGAAACCCAACGGAGACCCGAAAAAACATCAAAAACACCCCAAACAAGAACAGGATCAACAAAAAAACTGGAAGAAAATCCCCCAAAACCATTGCTGCACCCCAAAACAACCCTAAACCTACCTGATCTTCTCCAAAACCAACAATTTACACTTTTCCACCACGATCACAATGGAAAGCCCAATGAAACCCAACGGAGACCCAAAAACACGTTAAAAACACCCCAAATAAGAACGGGATCACACCCAAAAAAAACAAAATTCCCAAAAAGCTCAGATCCAATCCCAAAACCACTCTAAACTCAATAGATCTTCTCCAAAGCCCACAATCCTATCCCATTTAACTTAACGACCAACGAGACCCCAAGGAAACCCAACGGAGACCCCAGAATATGTCAAAACAAAAAAAAAAAAACAAACAAGAACAAGATCATCCCAAAAAAAACAGAAGAAAAAGCCAAATACCATAGATTCACCCCCAAACCACACTAAACCTACCTGATGTTCTCCAAAACCCACAATTTACACTTTTCCACCGTGATGACCACGGAAAACCCAACGAAACCCAACGGAGACCCCAAAACACGTCAAAAACACCCCAAACCATAACGGAATCACCCCCAAAACTGGAAGAAAATCCCCCAAAATCATAGATCAACCCAAAAAACCCCAAACCTAACTGATGTTCTCAAAAAACCCACAATTTACACTTTTCCACCGTGATGACCACGGAAAACCCAACGAAACCCAACGGAGACCCCAAAACCTTTCAAAAACACCCCAAAAAAGAACTGGACGTGAAAAACAAAAACAAAAACAAAAACATGAATTTCCCCCCAAAACCACCCTAAACTCACCTGATCTTCTCCAAATCCCACATTTCACTCCCATTCACCATGATGACCAATAAGAACCCAACGAAACCTAATGAAATTTCCAAAACACTTCAAAACAACACAAAAATCTATCCAGACCCTAAAAAACGCAAAAATGCCATGATTTATACCCCCAAAAAACCTTAAACCTACCTGATGTTGTCCAAAACCAAAAATCCAATCCTATTTAATAAAATGACCAACAAGAACCCAACAAAACCCAACGGAGACCCCAAAACACGTCAATAACACCGCCAAAAATACCGGATCAGAAGAAAAAAAACCAAAACAATGAATTTACCCCCAAAACCACCCTAAACCTACCTGATCTTCTCCAAAACCCACAATCCACTCCCATTTACCTTAACGACCAATGAGAACCCAATGAAACCCAACGGAGAACACAAAACACGTCAAAAACACCCCAAAAAAGAATAGGATCACACCAAGAAAACAGAAGAAAACCCCAAATACCATAGATCCACCCCAAAACCATGCTAAACATACCTGATGTTCTCCAAAACCCACAATTTACAATTTTCCACCACGATGACCAAGGAAAACCCAACGAAACCCAACGGAGACCCCAAACACGTCAAAAACACTCCAAAAAAGAACGGGATCACGCCCAAAACTGGAAGAATATTCCCAAAAAGCACGGATCCAATCCCAAAACCACCCTAAACTCACCTGAACTTCTCCAAAACCCACAATGCACTCCCATTTAACTTAACGACCAACGAGAACCGAACGAAACCCAACGGAGACCCCAAACCACGTCAAAAAAGAAAAGGATCACCCCCCAAAAAAACAGAAGAAAATCCAAAAACCATAGATCCAACCCAAAACCACCGTAAACCTACTTGATGTTCTCCAAAACCCACAATTTACCGTTTTCCACCATGATGACCACTCAAAACCGAACAAAACCCAAAAGACACCCCCAAACACCTCAAAAACTTCCCAAAAAAGCACGGGACCACCCAAAAAAACCCAGAAGAGAACACCAAAATCTATGACCCTGCCCCAAAAGTCCCCCTAAACCTACCTGATGTTCTCCAAAACTCACAATTTACACTTTTCCACCATGATGACAACAGAAAACCCAAGTAAACCAAACGGAGACCCCAAAACACATCAAAAACACCCCAAACAAGAACGTGATCACCCCCAAAAACCGAAGAAAACTCCCAAAAGAATAGATCCATACCAAAACCACCCTAAACCTACCTGATGTTCTCCAAAATCCACAATTTACACTTTTTCACCATGATGACCAAGGAAAACCCTACGAAACCCAACAGAGACCCCAAAACACGTCTAAAACACCGCAAAAGTGAACCGGATCAGAAGTAAATACGTGATATAACCCGAAAACCACCATTAAACCTACCTGATGTTCTCCTAAATGTACAATCCACACCCAAACACCAGAAAACCCAATGGAAACCCAACAAAACCCAACGGAGACCACAAAACACGTCAAAAACACCCCAAAAAACAACAGGATCAAACCCAAAAAAAGAGAAGAAAACCAGAAATGCCATAGATCCAGCCCCAAACCACCCTAAACCTACATGATGTTCTCCCAAACCCACAATATACAATTTTCCACCATGATGACCACGGAAAACCCAACAAAACCAAACGGAGACCCCAAAACACGTCAAAAACACCCCAAACGAGAACGGGATTACACCAAAAACTGGAAGAAAAACCCCTAAAACAATAGATCCACCCCAAAACCATACTCAAGCTACCTGATGTTCTCCAAAACCCACAATTTACACTCTTCCAATATGATGACCAACAAGAACACAACTAAAACCCAAAGGAGACCCCAAAACACGTCAAAAACACCCCAATAAAGAACGGGATCACGCCCAAAACAGGAAGAAAATACCCCAAAACAATAGATCCACCACAATAGTCCCCCTAAACCTACCTGATGTTCTCCAAAACCCACAATTTACCCTTTTCCACAATGATGACCATGGAAAACCTAATGAAACCCAAAAGAGACCCCAAAACACGTCAAAAACACCCCAAACAAGAACGGGATAACCCCTAAAAAAGAAAGAAAACTCCCAAAACCATAGATCCACCCCAAAACCACCCTAAACCTACCTGATGTTCTCCAAAACCCACAATTTAAATTTTACCACCATGATGACCATGGAAAACACAAAGAAAACCAACGGAGACCCAAAAACACTTCAAAAACACACCTAAAAAGAATGGGATCACACCCAAAATTGGAAGAAAATCCCCAAAAAGCACGGATCCAATCCCAAAACCACCCTAAACCTACCTGATGTTCTCCAAATCCCATAGTCACATCCCAAACACCATAAAACCCATTAGAAACTAAACGAAAAGCAACGGAAACCCCAATACACGTCAAAAACACCCCAAAAAAGAACTGGATCAGAAGAAAAAAAAAAAAAAAAAACTATGAACTTCCCCCCAAAACCACACTAAACCCATCTGATCTTCTCCAAAACCCACAATCCACTCCCATTTACCTTAACGACCAATGAGAACCCAACAAAACCCAACGGAGGACGCAAAACAAGTCAAAAACACCCCAAACAAGAATGGGACAAACGCTAAAAACGAAAGAAAACCCCAAAAACAATAGATCCACCCCAAAACCACCCTAAACCTACCTGATGTTCTCCAAAACCCACAATTTAGCTTTTCCACCATGATGACCAACAAGAACCCAACTAAAACCCAACAAAGACAACAAAAACGTCAAAAACACCCCAAAAAAGAACGGGATCACACCCAAAACTGGAAGAAAATCCCCCAAAACCATAGATCCACCCCAAAAATCACCCTAAACCTAACTGATGTTCTCCAAAACCCGCAATTTAAATTTTTCCACCATGATGACCATGGAAAACCCAACGAAACCCAATGGAGACCCCAAAACACTTCCTAAACACCCCTAAAAAGAACGGGATCACCCCCAAAATTGGAAGAAAATCCCCAAAAAGCACGGATCCAATCCCAAAACCACCCTAAACCTACCTGATGTTCTCCAAATCCCATAGTCACATCCCAAACACCATAAAACCAATTAGGAACTCAACGAAAACGCAACGGAAACCCCAAAACACGTCAGTAACCCACCAAAAAAGAACTGGATCAGAACAAAAAACCCACAAAACTATGAATTTCCACCCAAAACCACCCTAAACTCACCTGATCTTAACGAAAACCCACAATCCACTCCCATTTACCTTAACGACCAATGAGACCCAAACAAAACCCAATGGAGAAGCCAAAACAAGTCAAAAAAAAAAAAAAAAAAAAAAAAAAAGAACGGGATGACCCCCAAAACTGGAAGAAAATCCCCGAAAACCATAGATCCACCACAATAGTCCCCATAAACATACCTGATGTTCTCCAAAACCCACAATATACCCTTTTCCACCATGATGATCACGGAAAACACAACGAAAACCAACGGAGACCCCAAAATATGTCAAAAACAACCCCAAAAAAACAGGATCAAACCCGAAAAAGAAAGAAAACCCCAAAAGCCATAGATCCACCCCAATAGTCCCCCTAAACCTACCTGATATTCTCCAAAACCCACAATTTACACTCTTCCAACATGATGACCAACAAGAACACGACTAAAACCCAAAGAAGACCCCAAAACACGTCAAAAACACCCCAAAAAAGAACAGGATGACCCCCAAAACAGAAAGAAAACCCCAAGAGCCATTGATCCACCACAATAGTCCCCCTAAACCTACCTGATGTTCTCCAAAACCCACAATTTACCCTTCTTCACAATGATGACAAATAAGAACCAAACAAAACCCAACGGAGACCACAAAAGATGTCAAAAACACCCCAAAAAAGAACGGGACCAACCCAAAAACAGAAGAAAAACCTAAAAAAAAAAGATGAAATCCACCAAAACCATAGATTAACCCCCAAAAAAACCTTAAACTCACCTGATGTTCTCCAAAACCCACAATTTACACTTCTTCACCATGATGACCAACGAGAACCGAACGAAACCCTATGGAGACCACAAAACACGTCAAAAACACCCCACAAAAGAACGGGATCACCCAAAAAAAAAAAACAAGAAAACCCCAAATACCATAGATACACCCCAAAACCACCCTAAACCTACCTGATGTTCTCCGAAACCCACAATTTACCATCTTCCACCATGATGACCATGGAAAACCCAACGAAACCAAACGAAGATCCCAAAACACATCAAAAACACCGCAATAAAGAACGGGATTACCCCCAAAACTGGAAGAAAATCCCCTAAAACCATAGATCCACCCCAAAACCACCCTCAACCTACCTGATGTTCTCCAAAACCCACAATTTAACCTTTTCCACCATGATGACCACGGAAAACAAAACGAAACCCAACGGAAACCCCAAAACACGTCAAAAACACGCAAAAAAGAACAGGATCACCCCCAAAACTGGAAGAAAATCCCCAAAAAGTACGGATCGAATCCCAAAACCACCCTATACCTACCTGATATTCTCCAAATCAAAAAGTCCACTCCCAACCACCATAAAACCCATTAGGAACTCAATGAAACGCAACGGAAATCCCAAAACACGTCAAAAAAAAAAAAAAAAAAAAAAAAAAAAAGAAAAAAAGCAAACCGGATCAGAAGAAAATACGTGATTTAACCCCCAAAAAAACCTTAAAACTACCTGATTTTTTCCTAAATGTACAATCCACTCCCAACCATCATTAAACCCATTAGGAACTCAACGAAACACAATGGAAACACCAAAACACGTCAAAAAAAAAACAAAAGCGAACCGGAACAGAAGAAAATACGTGATTTAACACCAAAACCACCCTTAAACCTACCTGATGTTCTCCTAAATGTACAATCCACTCCCAACCACAATAAAACCCATTAGGAACTCAACGAAATGCAACGGAGAAACCAAAACACGTCAAAAACACCCCAAAAAAGAACTGCATCAGAAGAAAAAAAAAAACAAAAACTATGAATATCCCCCCAAAACCACCCTAAAATCACCTGATCTTTTCCAAAACACACAATCCATACTCATTTAACTTAACGAACAACAAGAAACCAACAAAAACCAACAGAGTCTCCAAAACATGTCAAAACCACCCCCCAAAAAAACAGGATCAACCCCAAAAATGAAAGAAAAGCCCAAAAGCCATAGGTCTCCCCAAAAGTCCCCCTAAACCTACCAGATGTTCTCCAAATCATAAAGTCCTCTCCCAACCACCATAAAACCCATTAGGAACAAAACGAAACGCAACGGAAACCCCATAACACGTCAAAAAAAAAAAAAAAAAGCAAACCGGATCAGAAGAAAATACGTGATTTAACCCCAAAACCACCCTTAAACCTACCTGATGTTCTCCTAAATGTACAATCCACTCTCAACCAGGACGAAACCCATTAGGAACTCAACGAAACGAAACGGAAACCCCAAAACATGTAAAAAACACCCCAAAAAAGAAATGGATCACAATAAAACAAAACAAAAACTATGAATATCCCCCCAAAACCACCCTAAATTCACCTGATCATTTCCAAAACCCACAATCCATACCCATTTACCTTAACGACCAACAAGAACACAAAGAAACCCAATGGAGACGCCAAAACTTGTCAAAAACACCCCAAAAAAACAGGATCAACCCCAAAAACGAAAGAAAACCCCAAAAGCCATAGATCCACCCCAATAGTCCCCCTAAACCTACCTGATGTTCTCCAAAACCCACAATTTACACTCTTCCAACATGATGACCAACAAGAACACAACTAAAACCCAACAAAGACCCCAAAACACGTCAAAAAAAAAAACAAACAAGAAGGGGATCACCCCCAAAACTGGAATAAAATACCCCAAAATCATAGATCCACCCCAAAACCACCCTAAAACTACCTGATGTTCTCCAAAACCCACAATCCACACCTATTTAACATAATGACCAACAAGAACACAACAAAACCCAACGGAGACCCCAAAACACGTCAAAAACACCCCAAACAAGAAAAGGGTCACGCCAAAAAATAGAAGAAAACCCCAAATACCATAGATCCACCCCAAGGACACCCTAAACCTACCTGATGTTCTCCTAATCCCAAAGCACACTCCCAACCAACATAAAACACATTAGGAACTCAACGAAACGCAACGGAAAACACAAAACGCTTCAAAATCACCCGAAGAAAGGAGAGGATCACTCCCCCAAAAAGAAGAAAACCCAAATACCATGAATCCACGCGTAAAGTCCCCCTAAACCTACCTGAAGTTCTCCAAAACCCACAATTTATCCTTTTACACCATGGTGACCACGGAAAACCCAACAAAACCCAACGGAGACCCCAAAACACGTCAAAAACACACCAAAATCAAACCAGATTCGAAAAAAAATACAAAATGCCATGATTTAACACTAAAAAAACCCTTAAACCAACCTGATATTCTCCAAAACCCACAATCCACTCCTATTTAACATAATAACAAACAAGAACCCAACAAAACCTAATGGAGACCCCAAAACACGTCAAAAACACACCAAAAATAACAGGATCATTCCCCAAAATGAAAGAAAACCCAAAAAGCCATAGATCCACCCCAAAAGTACCCCTAAACCTACCTGAAGTTCTCCAAAACCCACAATTTACCCTTTTCCACCATGATAACCAACGAGAACCCAACAAAACCCAACAGAGACCCCAAAAAACGTCAAAAACACCTCAAACAAGAATGGCATCACCCCCAAAACTGGAAGAAAATACCCCAAAAACACAGATCCACCCCAAAACCACCCTAAACCTACCTGATATTCTCCAAAACCCACAATTTAAACTTTTCCACCATGATGACCAACGAGAACCCAACAAAACCTAACAGAGACCCCAAAAAACGTCAAAAACACACCAAAATTAACCCAGATCCTAAAAAAAAAAAAAAAAAAAAAAAAAAGCCATGATTTAACCCTAAAAAAACCCTTAAACCTACCTGATGTTCTCCAAAACCCACGATCCACTCCTATTTACAAAATGACAAACAAGAACCGAACAAAACCTAATAAAATACCCCAAAAGCCATAGATCCACTACAAAAGTCCCCCTAAACCTACCTGAAGTTCTCCAAAACTCACAATTTACCCTTTTCCAACACGATGACCACGGAAAACCCAACAAAACCCAACGGAGACCCCAAAAAAACTCAAAACAACCCCAAAATCAATCCAGATCCTAAAGAAAAAAAAAAAAAAAAACGCCATAATATAACCCCAAAAAACCCTTAAACCTACCTGATGTTCTGCAAAACCCACAATCCACTCCTATTTAACATAATGACAAACAAGAACCCAACAAAACCTAATGGAGACCCAAAAACACGTCAAAAACACCCCAAAAAATATCGGCATCACCCCCAAAACTGGAAGAAAATCTGCCAAAACCATAGATCAAACCCAAAACCTCCCTAAACCTACCTGATGTTCTCCAAAACCCACAATTTACCCTTTCCCACCATGCTGACCACGGAAAACGCAATGAAACCCAACGGAGACACCAAACACGTCAAAAACACACCAAAAATAACAGGATCATTCCCCAAAATGAAAGAAAACCCAAAAAGCCATAGATCCACCCCAAAAGTACCCCTAAACCTACCTGATGTTCTCCAAAACCCACAATTTACCCTTTTCCACCATGATGACCATGGAAAACCCAAGGAAACACAACGGAGACCTCAAAACACGTCAAAAACACACCAAAAATAACAGGATAATTCCCCAAAATGAAAGAAAACACCAAAAGCCATAGATCCACTACAAAAGTCCCCCTAAACCTACCTGAAGTTCTTCAAAACCCACAATTTACCCTTTTCCAACACGATGACCATGGAAAACCCAATGAAACACAACGGAGACCAAAAAACACGTCAAAAACCCCTCAAAAAGTAAAGGATCACACTCCCTCCCCAAAAAAAAACAAAGCAAAAAACCCTGAATACCATAGATCCACCCCAAAACCACCCTAAACCTACCTGATGTTCTCCAAAACCCAGAATTTACACTAATCCACCATGCTGACCAGGAAAACCCAACGAAACCCAATGGAGACCCCCAAACACGTCAAAAACACACCAAAATCAACCCAGATCCTAAAAAAAAAAAAAAAAAAAAAAAAAATGCCATGATTTAACCCTAAAAAAACCCTTAAACCTACCTGATGTTCTCCAAAACCCACAATCCACTCCTATTTACAAAATGACAAACAAGAACCGAACAAAACCTAATGGAGACCCTAAAACACGTCAAAAACACCCCAAAAATAACAGGATCATTCCCCAAAATGAAAGAAAACCCAAAAAGCCATAGATCCACCCCAAAAGTACCCCTAAACATACCTGATGTTCTCCAAAACCCACAATTTACACTTTTCCACTATGAGGACCAATGAGAACCCAACAAAACCCAACAGAGACCCCAAAAAACGTCAAAAACACCTAAAACAAGAACGGCATCACCCCCAAAACTGCAAGAAAATCCGCCAAAAACACAGATCCACCCCAAAACCACCCTAAACCTACCTGATGTTCTCCAAAACCCACAATTTACAATTTTCCACCATGATGACCAAAGAGAACCCAACGAAACCCAACAAAGACCGCAAAAAATGTCAAAAACACCCCAAACAAGAACGGGATCACCCCCAAAACTGGAAGAAAAACCCCAAAAAACACAGATCCAACCCAAAACCACCCTAAACCTACCTGATGTTTTCCAAAAGCAACAATTTACCCTTTTCCACTATGCTGACCACGGAAAACCCAACGAAACCCAACGGAGACCCCCAAACACGTCAAAAACACACCGAAAAAAAACAAGATATAAAAAAAAAAAAAAAAAAAAAAAGAATGCCATGATTTAACCCTAAAAAAACCCTTAAACCTACCTGATGTTTTCCAAAACACACAATCCACTCCTATTTAACATAATGACCAACGAGAACCCAAAAAAAACTAATGGAGACGCCAAAACACGTCAAAAACACTCCAGAAATAATAGGATCATTCGCCAAAATGAAAGAAAACCGAAAAAGCCATACATACACCCCAAAAGAACCCCTAAACCTACCTGATGTTCTCCAGAACCCAAAATTTACCCTTTTCCACAATGATGACAAACGAGAACCAAACAAAACCCAACAGAGACCGCAAAAAACGTCAAAAACACCCCAAACAAGAACGGCATCACACCCAGAACTGGAAGAAAATCCGCCAAAAACACAGATCCACCCCAAAACCACCCTAAACCTACCTGATGTTCTCCAAAACCCACAATTTACCCTTTACCACCATGATGACCATGGAAAACCCAACAAAACCCAACGGAGACCCAAAAAACTCAAAACAACCCCAAAATCAACCCAGATCCTAAAAAAAAAAAAAGAAAACAAAAAAATCCCGCCATGATATAACCCCCAAAAAAACTAAAACCTACCTGATGTTCTCCAAAACCCACAATCCACACCTATTTAACATAATGACCAACAAGAACACAACAAAACCCAACGGAGACCCCAAAACACGTCCAAAACACCCCAAAAAAGAACAGGATCACTCCAAAAAGTAGAAGAAAACCCCAAATACCATAGATCCACCCCAAAGACACCCTAAACCTACCTGATGTTCTCCTAATCCCAAAGCACACCCCCAACCAACATAAAACATATTAGGAACTCAACGAAACGCAACGGAAACCCCAAAACACTTCAAAATCACGAAAAGAAAGGAGAGGATCACTCCCCCAAAAGAAGAAAACCCCAAATACCATGAATCCACGCGAAAAGTCCCCCTAAACCTACCTGAAGTTCTCCAAAACCCGCAATTTACCCTTTTCCACCATACTGACCACGGAAAACCCAACAAAACCCAGCGGAGACCCCCAAACACGTCAAAAACACACCAAAAAAAAATCAAGATTTAAAAAAAAAAATAAAAAATGCCATGATTTAACCCTAAAAAAACCCTTAAACCAACCTGATATTCTCCAAAACCCACAATCCACTCCTATTTAACATAATGACCAACGAGAACCCAAAAAAAACTAATGGAGACGCCAAAACACGTCAAAAACACTCCAAAAATAACAGGATGATTCCCCAAAATGAAAGAAAAGACAAAAAGCCATAGTTCCAGACCAAAAGTACCCCTATACCTACCTGATGTTCTCCAAAACCCACAATTTACCCTTTTCCACCATGATGACCAACGAGAACCCAACAAAACCCAACAGAGACCCCAAAACACGTCAAAAACACACCAAAATCAACACAGATCCTAAAGAAAAAAAAAACAAAATGCCATGATTTAACCCTAAAAAAACCCTTAAACCTACCTGATGTTAGCCAAAACCCACGATCCACTCCTATTTACAAAATGTCAAACAAGAACCTAACAAAACCTAATGGAGACCCTAAAACACGTCAAAAACACCCCAAAAATAACAGGATCATTCCCCAAAATGAAAGAAAACCCAAAAAGCCATAGATCCACCCCAAAAGTACCCCTAAACCTACCTGATGTTCTCCAAAACCCACAATTTACAATTTTCCAACATGATGACCACGGAAAACCCAACGAAACAAAACAGAGACCCCAAAACACGTCAAAAACACCACAGACAGGAACAGGATCACCCCCAAAAATGAAAGAAAACCCCAAAAGCCATAGATCCACTACAAAAGTCCCCCTAAACCTACCTGAAGTTCTCCAAAACTCACAATTTACCCTTTTCCAACACGATGACCACGGAAAACCCAACAAAACCCAACGGAGACCCCAAAAAAACTCAAAACAACCCCAAAATCAATCCAGATCCTAAAGAAAAAAAAAAAAAAAAACGCCATAATATAACCCCAAAAAACCCTTAAACCTACCTGATGTTCTGCAAAACCCACAATCCACTCCTATTTAACATAATAACAAACAAGAACCCAACAAAACCTAATGGAGACCCCAAAACACGTCAAAAACACCCCAAAAAATATCGGCATCACCCCCAAAACTGGAAGAAAATCCGCCAAAACCATAGATACACCCCAAAAGTACCCCTAAACCTACCTGATGTTCTCCAAAACCCACAATTTACCCTTTTCCACCATGATGACCATGGAAAACCCAAGGAAACACAACGGAGACCCCCAAACACGTCAAAAACAACGCAGACAAGAACAGGATCACACCCAAAAAAGTAAAGAAAACCCCAGAAGCCATAGATCCACTACAAAAGTCCCCCTAAACCTACCTGAAGTTCTCCAAAACCCACAATTTACCCTTTTCCAACACGATGACCATGGAAAACCCAATGAAACCCAACAGAGACCCCAAAAAAGGTAAAAAACACACCAAAATCAACCCAGATCCTACAAAAAAAAAAAAAAAAAAAAAAAAAAAAATGCCATGGTTTAACCCTAAAAAAACCCTTAAACCTACCTGATGTTCTCCAAAACCCACAATCCACTCCTATTTACAAAATGACAAACAAGAACCCAACAAAACCTAATGGAGACCCCAAAACACGTCACAAACACCCCAAAAAAGAAAAGGGTCACGCCAAAAAATAGAAAAAAACCCCAAGTACCATAGATCCACCCCAAAGACACCCTAAACCTACCTGATGTTCTCCTAATCCCAAAGCACACTCCCAACCACCATAAAACGCATTAGGAACTCAACGAAACGCAACGGAAACCACAAAACGCTTCAAAATCACCCGAAGAAAGGAGAGGATCACTCCCCCAAAAAGAAGAAAACCCAAATACCATGAATCCAAGCGAAAAGTCCCCCTAAACCTACCTGAAGTTCTCCAAAACCCACAATTTACCCTTTTCCACCATGCTGACCACGGAAAACCCAACGAAACCCAACAGAGACCCAAAAAACGTCAAAACAACCCCATAATCAAGCGAGATCCTAAAAAAAAAAAAGAAAACAAAGAAATCCCGCCATTTATAACCCCCCAAAAAACTGAAACCTACCTGATGTTCTCCAAAACCCACAATCCACACCTATTTAACATAATGACCAACAAGAACACAACAAAACCCAACGGAGACCCCAAAACACCCCACAAAAGAACAGGATCACTCCAAAAATTAGAAGAAAACCCCAGATACCATAGATCCACCCCAAAGACATCCTAAACCTACCTGATGTTCTCCTAATCCCAAAGCACAACCCCAGCCACCATAAAACACATTAGGAACTCAACGAAATGCAACGGAAACCGCAAAACACTACAAAATCACGCGAAGAAAGGAGAGGATCACTCCCCCAAAAGAAGAAAACCCCAAATACCATGAATCCACGCGAAAAGTCCCCCTAAAACTACCTGAAGTTCTCCAAAACCAGCAATTTACCCTTTTCCACCATGCTGACCACGGAAAACCCAACGAAACCCAACTAAGAGCCCAAACACGTCAAAAACACACCAAAAAAAAACAAGATTTAAAAAAAAAAAAAAAAAATGCCATGATTTACCCCTAAAAAAACCCTTAAACCTACCTGATGTTTTCCAAAACCCACAATCCACTCCTATTTAACATAATGACCAACGAGAACCCAAAAAAAACTAATGGAGACGCCAAAACACGTAAAAACACTCCAAAAATAATAGGATGATTCCCCAAAATGAAAGAAAAAACAAAAAGCCATAGTTCCACACCAAAAGTACCCCTATACCTACCTGATGTTCTCCAAAACCCACAATTTACACTTTTCCAACATGATGACCAACGAGAACCCAACAAAACCAAACAGAGACCCCAAAACACGTCAAAAACACCCCAAATAAGAACGGGATCACCCCCAAAACTGGAAGAAAATCCCCCAAAAACACAGATCCACCCCAATACCACCCTAAACCTACCTGATGTTCTCCAAAACCCACAATTTAAACTTTTCCACCATGATGACCAACGAGAACCCAACAAAACCCAACAGAGACCCCAAAACACGTCAAAAACACCCCAAACAAGAAAAAAATCACCCCCAAAACTGTAAGAAAATCCCCCAAAAACACAGATCCACGCCAAAACCACCCTAAACCTAACTGACGTTCTCCAAAAGCAACAATTTACCCTTTTCCACTATGATGACCACAGAAAACCCAAAAAAACCCAACGGAGACCCCAAAAAACGTCAAAAATACCCCAAACAAGAATGGCATCACACCCAAAACTGGAAGAAAATACCCCAAAAGCATAGATACACCCCAAACCCTCCCTAAACCTACCTGATGTTCTCCAAAAGCCACAATTTACCCTTTTCCAACATGATGACCACGGAAAACCCAACGAAACCCAACGGAGACCCGCAAACATGTCAAAAACACCCCAAAAATAACAGGATCATTCCCCAAAAAAAGAAAACCCAAAAAGCCAAAGATACACCCCAAAAGAACCCCTAAACCTACCTGATGTTCTCCAAAACCCACAATCCACACCTATTTAACATAATGACCAACAAGAACACAACAAAACCCAACAGAGTCCCAAAAACACGTACAAAACAACCCAAACAAGAAAAGCATTAGGCCAAAAAATAGAAGAAAACCCCTAATACCATGGATCCACCCCAAAGACACCCTAAACCTACCTGATGTTCTCCTAATCCCAAAGCACACTCCCAACCACCATAAAACACATTAGGAACTCAACGAAACACAACAGAAACCCCAAAACACTTCAAAATCACACGAAGAAACAAGAGGATCACTCCCCCAAAAAGAAGAAAACCCCAAATACCATGAAACCACGCGAAAAGTCTCCCTAAACCTACTTGAAGTTCTCCAAAACCAGCAATTTACCCTTTTCCACCATGATGACCACGGAAAACCCAACGAAACCCAACGAAGACCCCCAAACACGTCAAAAACACACCGAAATCAACCAAGATTTAAAAAAAAAAAATAATAAAAAAAGAATAAATGCATTGATTTACCCCTAAAAAAACCCTTAAACCTACCTGATGTTTTCCAAAACCCACAATCCACTCCTATTTAACATAATGACAAACAAGAACACAACAAAACCTAATGGAGACCCCAAAACACGTCAAAAACACCCCCAAAATAACAGGATCGTTCCCCAAAATGAAAGAAAACCCAATAAGCCATAGATCCACCCCAAAAGTACCCCTAGACCTACCTGATGTTCTCCAAAACCCACAATTTACACTTTTACAACACAATGACCATGCAAAACCAAATGAAACACAATGGAGACCCCAAAACACGTCAAAAACAATACAAAAAGTCCAGGATCATCCCCCCCCCCCAAAAAAAAAAAAAAAAAAAAATGAGTACCATATATCCACCCCAAAACCACCCAACACCTACCTGATGTTCTCCAAAACCCACAATTTACCCTTTTCCAACACGAAGACCAACGAGAACTCAACAAAATCCAGCAGAGACCCCAAAAAACGTCAAAAACACCCCAAACAAGAACGGCATCACCCACAAAACTGGAAGAAAATCACCAAAAACCATAGATCCACCCCAAAACCACCCTAAAGCTACCTGATGTTCTCCAAAACACACAATCCACTCCTATTTAACATAATGACAAACAAGAACACAACAAAACCTAATGGAGACCCCAAAACACGTCAAAAACACCCCAAAAAATATCGGCATCACCCACAAAACTGGAAGAAAATACGCCAAAACAATAGATCCACCCCAAAACCTCCCTAAACCTACCTGATGTTCTCCAAAACCCACAATTTACACTTTTCCACCATGATGACCAACGAGAACCCAACAAAACCCAACAGAGACCCCAAAAAACGTCAAAAGCACACCAAACAAGAACGGCATCACCCCCAAAACTGGAAGAAAATCAGCCAAAACCATAGATCCACCCCAAAACCACCCTACACCTACCTGATGTTCTCCAAAACCCACAATTTACCCTTTTCCAACACGATGACCAACGAGAACCCAACAAAACCAAACAGAGACCCCAAAAAACGTCAAAAACACCCCAAACAAGAACGGCATCACCACCAAAACTGGAAGAAAATCCACCAAAACCATAGATCCACCCCAAAACCACCCGAAACCTACCTGATCTTCTCCAAAACCAACAATCCACTCCTATTTAACATAATGACCAACAAGAACACAACAAAACCTAATGGAGACCCCAAAACACGTCAAAAACACCCCAAAAAATATCGGCATCACCCCCAAAACTGGAAGAAAATACGCCAAAACCATAGATCCACCCCAAAACCACCCTAAACCTAACTGATGTTCTCCAAAACCCACAATTTACACTTTTCCAACACGATGACCAACGAGAACCCAACAAAACCCAACAGAGACCCCAAAAAACGTCAAAAGCACCCCAAACAAGAATGGCATCACCCCCAAATCTGGAAGAAAATCCGCCAAAACCATAGATCCACCCCAAAACCACCCTAAACCTACCTGATGTTCTCCAAAACCCAAAATCCACTCCTATTTAACATAATGACCAACAAGAACCCAACAAAACCTAATGGAGACACCAAAACACGTCAAAAACACCCCAAAAAATATCGGCATCACCCCCAAAACTGGAAGGAAATACACCAAAACCATAGATCCACCCCAAAACCTCCCTAAAACTACCTGATGTTCTCCAAAACACACAATTTACCCTTTTCCACCATGATGACCAAAGAGAACCCAAAAAAACCCAACAAAGACCCCAAAATACGTCAAAAACAACACAAAAACTCCAGGATCATCCCCCCCCCCAAAAAAAAAAAAAAAAAAAAAAACTGAGTACCATATATCCACGCCAAAACAACCCTAAACCTACCTGATGTTCTACAAAACCCACAATTTACACTTTTCCACCATGATGACCAACGAGAACCCAACAAAACCAAACAGAGACCCCAAAAACATTAAAAAACACCCCAAACAAAAATGGCATCACCCCCAAAACTCGAAGAAAATCCCCCAAAACCATAGATCCACCCCAAAACCACCCAACACCTACCTGATGTTCCCCAAAACCCACAATTTACCCTTTTCCAACACGATGACCAACGAGAACCCAACAAAACCCAACAGATACCCCAAAAAACGTCAAAAACACCCCAAACAAGAACGGCATCACCACCAAAACTGGAAGAAAATCCCCCAAAACCATAGATCCACCCCAAAACCACCCTAAACCTACCTGATCTTCTCCAAAACCCACAATCCACTCCTATTTAACATAATGACAAACAAGAACACAACAAAACCTAATGGAGACCCCAAAACACGTCAAAAACACCACAAAAAATATCGGCATCACCCCCAAAACTGGAAGGAAATACACCAAAACCATAGATCCACCCCAAAACCTCCCTAAACCTACCTGATGTTCTCCAAAACCCACAATTTACCCTTTTCCACCATGATGACCAACGAGAACACAACAAAACCCAACGGAGACCCCAAAACACGTCACAAACACCCCAAACAAGAACAGGATCACGCCAAAAAATAGAAGAAAACCCCAAATACCATAGATCCACCC
Organism: Aythya ferina; assembly: GCF_964211825.1. Classification (NCBI taxonomy): domain Eukaryota; kingdom Metazoa; phylum Chordata; class Aves; order Anseriformes; family Anatidae; genus Aythya; species Aythya ferina. The sequence continues at coordinate 46,895 of NW_028181201.1, read as the reverse complement.
CAAGGACACCCTAAACCTACCTGATGTTCTCCTAATCCCAAAGCACACTCCCAAACCAACATAAAACACATTAGGAATTCAACGAAACGCAACGAAAACCCCAAAACACTTCAAAATCACACGAAGAAACAAGAGGATCACTCCCCCAAAAAGAAGAAAACCCCAAATACCATGAATCCAAGCGAAAACTCCCCCTAAACCTACCTGAAGTTCTCCAAAACCCACAATTTACACTTTTACAACACGATGACCATGGAAAACCAAATGAAACACAATGGAGACCCCAAAACACGTCAACAACAACACAAAAAGTCCAGGATCACCCCCCCCCCCCCCAAAAAAAAAAAAAAAAAACTGAGTACCATATATCCACCCCAAAACCACCCTAAACCTACCTGATGTTCTCCAAAACCCACAATTTACCCTTTTCCAACACGATGACCAACGAGAACCCAACAAAACCAAACAGAGACACCAAAAACCTTAAAAAACACCCCAAACAAGAACGGCATCACCCCCAAAACTCGAAGAAAATCCCCCAAAACCATAGATCCACCCCAAAACCACCCTAAACCTACCTGATGTTCTCCAAAACCCACAATCCACTCCTATTTAACATAATGACAAACAAGAACACAACAAAACCTAATGGAGACCCCAAAACACGTCAAAAACACCCCAAAAAATATCGGCATCAACCCCAAAACTGGAAGAAAATACGCCAAAACAATAGATCCACCCCAAAACCTCCCTAAACCTACCTGATCTTCTCCAAAACCCACAATTTACACTTTTCCACTATGATGACCAACGAGAACCCAACAAAACCCAACAGACACCCCAAAACACGTCAAAAACAACACAAAAACTCCAGGATCATCCCCCCCCCCAAAAAAAAAAAAAAAAAAAAAGAATCTGAGTACCATATATCCACCCCAAAACCACCCTACACCTACCTGATGTTCTCCAAAACCCACAATTTACATTTTTCCAACACGATGACCAACGAGAACCCAACAAAACCCAACAGAGAACCCAAAAAACGTCAAAAACACCCCAAACAAGAACGGCATCACCCCCAAAACTGGAAAAAAATCCGCCAAAACCATAGATCCACACCAAAACCACCCTAAACCTACCTGATGTACTCCAAAACCCAGAATTTACCCTTTTCCACCATGATGACCACGGAAAGCCCAACGAAAACCAACGGAGACCCAAAAAACTCAAAACAACCCCAAAATCAACCCAGATCCTAAAAAAAAAAAGAAAAATAAATAAAACAAAAAAAAAAACCGCCATGATATAAACCCAAAAAAAACTAAAACCTACCTGATGTTCTCCAAAACCCACAATCCACACCTATTTAACATAATGACCAACAAGAATACAACAAAACCCAACGGAGACCCAAAACACGTCAAAAACAACCCAAAAAAGAACAGGATCACGCCAAAAAAAAAAGAAGAAAACCCCAAATACCATAGATCCACCCCAAAGACACCCTAAACCTACCTGATGTTCTCCTAATCCCAAAGCACACTCCCAACCACCATAAAACACATTAGGAATTCAACGAAACGCAACGGAAACCACAAAACACTTCAAAATCACCCGAAGAAACTAGAGGATCACTCCCCCAAAAAGAAGAAAAACCCCAAATACCATGAATCCACGTGAAAACTCCCCCTAAACCTACCTGAAGTTCTCCAAAACCCACAATTTACACTTTTACAACACGATGACAATGGAAAACCAAATGAAACACAATGGAGACCCCAAAACACGTCAAAAACAACACAAAAAGTCCAGGATCATCCCCCCCCCCCCCCCCAAAAAAAAAAAAAATAAACTGAGTACCATATATCCACCCCAAAACCACCCTAAACCTACCTGATGTTCTACAAAACCCACAATTTACCCTTTTCCACCATGATGACCAACGAGAACACAAGAAAACCAAACAGAGAACCCAAAAACATTAAAAAACACCCCAAACAAAAATGGCATCACCCCCAAAACTCGAAGAAAATCCCCCAAAACCATAGATCCACCCCAAAACCACCCAACACCTACCTGATGTTCCCCAAAACCCACAATTTACCCTTTTCCAACACGATGACCAACGAGAACCCAACAAAACCAAACAGAGACCCCAAAAACCTTAAAAAACACCGCAAACAAGAATGGCATCACCCCCAAAACTGGAAGTAAATCCCCCAAAACCATAGATCCACCCCAAAACCACCCTAAACCTACCTGATGTTCTCCAAAACCCACAATCCACTCCTATTTAACATAATGACAAACAAGAACACAACAAAACCTAATGGACACCCCAAAACACGTCAAAAACACCCCAAAAAATATCGGCATCACCCCCAAAACTGGAAGAAAATACGCCAAAACCATAGATCCACCCCAAAAACACCCTAAACCTAACTGATGTTCTCCAAAACCCACAATTTACCCTTTTCCAACACGATGACCAACGAGAACCCAACAAAACCCAACAGATACCCCAAAAAACGTCAAAAACACCCCAAACAAGAACGGCATCACCCCCAAAACTGGAAGAAAATCCGCCAAAACCATAGATCCACCCCAAAACCACCCTAAACCTACCTGATCTTCTCCAAAACCCAAAATCCACTCCTATTTAACATAATGACAAACAAGAACACAACAAAACCTAATGGAGACCCCAAAACACGTCAAAAACACCACAAAAAATATCGACATCACCCCCAAAACTGGAAGGAAATACACCAAAACCATAGATCCACCCCAAAACCTCCCTAAACCTACCTGATGTTCTCCAAAACCCACAATTTACCCTTTTCCACCATGATGACCAACGAGAACACAACAAAACCCAACGGACACCCCAAAACACGTCAAAAACAACCCAAAAATAACAGGATCACGCCAAAAAATAGAAGAAAACCCCAAATACCATAGATCCACCCCAAGGACACCCTAAACCTACCTGATGTTCTCCTAATCCCAAAGCACACTCCCAACCACCATAAAACGCATTAGGAATTCAACGAAACGCAACGGAAACCCCAAAACACTTCAAAATCACACGAAGAAACAAGAGGATCACTCCCCCAAAAAGAAGAAAACCCCAAATACCATGAATCCACGTGAAAACTCCCCCTAAGCCTACCTGAAGTTCTCCAAAACCCACAATTTACACTTTTACAACACGATGACCATGGAAAACCAAATGAAACACAATGGAGACCCCAAAACACGTCAAAAACAACACAAAAAGTCCAGGATCACCCCCCCCCCCCCCCCAAAAAAAAAAAAAAAAACTGAGTACCATATATCCACCCCAAAACCACCCTAAACCTACCTGATGTTCTCCAAAACCCACAATTTACCCTTTTCCAACACGATGACCAACGAGAACCCAACAAAACCAAACAGAGACCCCAAAAACCTTAAAAAACACCCCAAACAAGAACGGCATCACCCCCAAAACTGGAAGAAAATACGCCAAAACCATAGATCCACCCCAAAACCACCCTAAACCTACCTGATGTTCTCCAAAACCCACAATCCACTCCTATTAAACATAATGACAAACAAGAACACAACAAAACCTAATGGAGACCACAAAACACGTCAAAAACACCCCAAAAAATATCGGCATCAACCCCAAAACTGGAAGAAAATACGCCAAAACAATAGATCCACCCCAAAACCTCCCTAAACCTACCTGATGTTCTCCAAAACCCACAATTTACACTTTTCCACTATGATGACCAACGAGAACCCAACAAAACCCAACAGACACCCCAAAACACGTCAAAAACAACACAAAAACTCCAGGATCATCCCCCCCACCCAAAAAAAAAAAAAAAAAAAATCTGAGTACGATATATCCACCCCAAAACAACCCTAAACCTACCTGATGTTCTACAAAACCCACAATTTACACTTTTCCACCATGATGACCAACGAGAACCCAACAAAACCAAACAGAGACCCCAAAAACATTAAAAAACACCCCAAACAAAAATGGCATCACCCCCAAAACTCGAATAAAATCCCCCAAAAACACAGATCCACCCCAAAACCACCCTACACCTACCTGATGTTCTCCAAAACCCACAATTTACCCTTTTCCAACACGATGACCAACGAGAACCCAACAAAACCCAACAGAGAACCCAAAAAACGTCAAAAACACCCCAAACAGGAACGGCATCACCCCCAAAACTGGAAAAAAATCCGCCAAAACCATAGATCCACACCAAAACCACCCTAAACCTACCTGATGTACTCCAAAACCCAGAATTTACCCTTTTCCACCATGATGACCACGGAAAGCCCAACGAAACCCAACGGAGACCCAAAAAACTCAAAACAACCCCAAAATCAACCCAGATCCTAAAAAAAAAAAGAAAAATAAATAAAACAAAAAAAAAACCGCCATGATATAAACCCAAAAAAAACTAAAACCTACCTGATGTTCTCCAAAACCCACAATCCACACCTATTTAACATAATGACCAACAAGAATACAACAAATCCCAACGGAGACCCCAAAACACGTCAAAAACAACCCAAAAAAGAACAGGATCACGCCAAAAAAAAAAGAAGAAAACCCCAAATACCATAGATCCACCCCAAAGACACCCTAAACCTACCTGATGTTCTCCTAATCCCAAAGCACACTCCCAACCACCATAAAACACATTAGGAATTCAACGAAACATAACGGAAACCCCAAAACACTTCAAAATCACACGAAGAAAGGAGAGGATCACTCCCCCCAAAAGAAGAAAACCCCAAATACCATGAACCACGCGAAAAGTCCCCCTAAACCTACCTGAAGTTCTCCAAAACCAGCAATTTACACTTTTCCACCGTGATGACCACGGAAAACCCAACAAAACCCAACGGAGACCCCAAAACACGTCAAAAACACCTCAAACAAGAACGGCATCACTCCCAAAACTGGAAGAAAAACCCCCAAAACTATAGATACACCCCAAAACCACCCTAAACCTACCTGATGTTCTCCAAAAGCCACAATTTACACTTTTACACCAAGAAGACCACGGAAAACTCAACGAAACCCAACGGAGACCCGCAAACACGTCAAAAACACCCCAAAAATAACAGGATCATTCCCCAAAATGAAAGAAAAGACAAAAACCCATAGTTCCACCCCAAAAGTACCCCTAAACCTACCCGATGTTCTCCAGAACCCACAATTTACACTTTTCCACCATGATGACAAACGAGAACCCAACAAAACCCAACAGAGACCCAAAACACGTCAAAAACACAACCAAAAAAAAAAGCGGTTCTTAAAAAAAAAAAAAATGCCATGATTTAACCCTAAAAAAACCCTTAAACCTACCTGATGTTCTGCAAAACCCACAATCCACACCTATTTAACATTACGACCAACAAGAACCCAACAAAACGTAATGGAGACCCCAAAACACGTCAAAAACACCTCAAAAAATATCGGTATCACCCCCAAAACTGGAAGAAAATACGCCAAAACCATAGATCCACCCCAAAACCACCCTAAACCTAACTAATGTTCTCCAAAACCCACAATTTACCCTTGCCAACATGATGACCAACGAGAACCCAACAAAACCAAACAGAGACCCCAAAACACGTCAAAAACACCCCAAACAAGAACGGGATCACCCCCAAAACTGGAACAAAATCCCCCAAAAACACAGATCCACCCCAAAACCACCCTAAACCTACCTGCTGTTCTCCAAAACCCACAATTTACACTTTTCCACCATGATGACCACGGAAAACCCAACGAAACCCAACGGAGACCCAAAAAACTCAAAACAACCCCAAAATCAACCCAGATACTAAAAAAAAAAATAAAACAAAAAAAAACCGCCATGATATAACACCCAAAAACACTAAAACCTACCTGATGTTCTCCAAAACCCACAATCCACACCTATTTAAAATAATGACCAACAAGAACACAACAAAACCCAACGGAGACCCCAAAACACGTCAAAAACAACCCAAAAAAGAACAGGATCACGCCAAAAAATAGAAGAAAACCCCAAATACCATAGATCCACCCCAAAGACACCCTAAACCTACCTGATGTTCTCCTAATCCCAAAGCACACTCCCAACCACCATAAAACACATTAGGAACTCAATGAAACGCAACGGAAAAACCAAAACACTTCAAAATCACCCGAAGAAAGGAGAGGATGACTCCCCCCAAAAGAAGCAAACCCCAAATACCATGAATCCACGCGAAAAGTCCCCCTAAACCTACCTGAAGTTCTCCAAAACCAGCAATTTACCCTTTTCCATTATGATGACCACGGAAAACCCAACGGAACCCAACAGAGACCCCAAAACACGTCAAAAACAACCCAAACAAGAACGGCATCACCCCCAAAACTGGAAGAAAATCCCCCAAAACCATAGATCCACCCCAAAACCACCCAACACCTACCTGATGTTCTCCAAAACCCACAATCCACTCCTATTTAACATAATGACAAACAAGAACCCAACAAAACCTAATGGAGACCCCAAAACACGTCAAAAACACCCCAAAAAATATCGGCATCACCCCCAAAACTGGAAGAAAATCCCCCAAAACCATAGATCCACCCAAAACCACCCTAAACCTACCTGATGTTCTCCAAAACCCACAATTTACCCTTTTCCACCACGATGACCAACGAGAACCCAACAAAACCCAACAAAGACCCCCAAACACGTCAAAAACAACCCAAAAAAGAACAGGATCACGCCAAAAAATAGAAGAAAACCCCAAATACCATAGATCTACTCCAAGGACACCCTAAACCTACCTGATGTTCTCCTAATCCCAAAGCACACTCCCAACCACCATAAAACACATTAGGAATTCAACGAAACGCAACGGAAACCCCAAAACACTTCAAAATCACACGAAGAAACAAGAGGATCACTCCCCCAAAAAGAAGAAAACCCCAAATACCATGAATCCAAGCGAAAACTCCCCCTAAACCTACCTGAAGTTCTCCAAAACCCACAATTTACACTTTTACAACACGATGACCATGGAAAACCAAATGAAACACAATGGAGACCCCAAAACACGTCAACAACAACACAAAAAGTCCAGGATCACCCCCCCCCCCCCCAAAAAAAAAAAAAAAAAACTGAGTACCATATATCCACCCCAAAACCACCCTAAACCTACCTGATGTTCTCCAAAACCCACAATTTACCCTTTTCCAACACGATGACCAACGAGAACCCAACAAAACCAAACAGAGACACCAAAAACCTTAAAAAACACCCCAAACAAGAACGGCATCACCCCCAAAACTCGAAGAAAATCCCCCAAAACCATAGATCCACCCCAAAACCACCCTAAACCTACCTGATGTTCTCCAAAACCCACAATCCACTCCTATTTAACATAATGACAAACAAGAACACAACAAAACCTAATGGAGACCCCAAAACACGTCAAAAACACCCCAAAAAATATCGGCATCAACCCCAAAACTGGAAGAAAATACGCCAAAACAATAGATCCACCCCAAAACCTCCCTAAACCTACCTGATCTTCTCCAAAACCCACAATTTACACTTTTCCACTATGATGACCAACGAGAACCCAACAAAACCCAACAGACACCCCAAAACACGTCAAAAACAACACAAAAACTCCAGGATCATCCCCCCCCCCCAAAAAAAAAAAAAAAAAAAAAGAATCTGAGTACCATATATCCACCCCAAAACCACCCTACACCTACCTGATGTTCTCCAAAACCCACAATTTACATTTTTCCAACACGATGACCAACGAGAACCCAACAAAACCCAACAGAGAACCCAAAAAACGTCAAAAACACCCCAAACAAGAACGGCATCACCCCCAAAACTGGAAAAAAATCCGCCAAAACCATAGATCCACACCAAAACCACCCTAAACCTACCTGATGTACTCCAAAACCCAGAATTTACCCTTTTCCACCATGATGACCACGGAAAGCCCAACGAAAACCAACGGAGACCCAAAAAACTCAAAACAACCCCAAAATCAACCCAGATCCTAAAAAAAAAAAGAAAAATAAATAAAACAAAAAAAAAAACGCCATGATATAAACCCAAAAAAAACTAAAACCTACCTGATGTTCTCCAAAACCCACAATCCACACCTATTTAACATAATGACCAACAAGAATACAACAAAACCCAACGGAGACCCCAAAACACGTCAAAAACAACCCAAAAAAGAACAGGATCACGCCAAAAAAAAAAAGAAGAAAACCCCAAATACCATAGATCCACCCCAAAGACACCCTAAACCTACCTGATGTTCTCCTAATCCCAAAGCACACTCCCAACCACCATAAAACACATTAGGAATTCAACGAAACGCAACGGAAACCACAAAACACTTCAAAATCACCCGAAGAAACTAGAGGATCACTCCCCCAAAAAGAAGAAAACCCCAAATACCATGAATCCACGTGAAAACTCCCCCTAAACCTACCTGAAGTTCTCCAAAACCCACAATTTACACTTTTACAACACGATGACAATGGAAAACCAAATGAAACACAATGGAGACCCCAAAACACGTCAAAAACAACACAAAAAGTCCAGGATCATCCCCCCCCCCCCCCCCAAAAAAAAAAAAAATAAACTGAGTACCATATATCCACCCCAAAACCACCCTAAACCTACCTGATGTTCTACAAAACCCACAATTTACCCTTTTCCACCATGATGACCAACGAGAACACAAGAAAACCAAACAGAGAACCCAAAAACATTAAAAAACACCCCAAACAAAAATGGCATCACCCCCAAAACTCGAAGAAAATCCCCCAAAACCATAGATCCACCCCAAAACCACCCAACACCTACCTGATGTTCCCCAAAACCCACAATTTACCCTTTTCCAACACGATGACCAACGAGAACCCAACAAAACCAAACAGAGACCCCAAAAACCTTAAAAAACACCGCAAACAAGAATGGCATCACCCCCAAAACTGGAAGTAAATCCCCCAAAACCATAGATCCACCCCAAAACCACCCTAAACCTACCTGATGTTCTCCAAAACCCACAATCCACTCCTATTTAACATAATGACAAACAAGAACACAACAAAACCTAATGGACACCCCAAAACACGTCAAAAACACCCCAAAAAATATCGGCATCACCCCCAAAACTGGAAGAAAATACGCCAAAACCATAGATCCACCCCAAAAACACCCTAAACCTAACTGATGTTCTCCAAAACCCACAATTTACCCTTTTCCAACACGATGACCAACGAGAACCCAACAAAACCCAACAGATACCCCAAAAAACGTCAAAAACACCCCAAACAAGAACGGCATCACCCCCAAAACTGGAAGAAAATCCGCCAAAACCATAGATCCACCCCAAAACCACCCTAAACCTACCTGATCTTCTCCAAAACCCAAAATCCACTCCTATTTAACATAATGACAAACAAGAACACAACAAAACCTAATGGAGACCCCAAAACACGTCAAAAACACCACAAAAAATATCGACATCACCCCCAAAACTGGAAGGAAATACACCAAAACCATAGATCCACCCCAAAACCTCCCTAAACCTACCTGATGTTCTCCAAAACCCACAATTTACCCTTTTCCACCATGATGACCAACGAGAACACAACAAAACCCAACGGACACCCCAAAACACGTCAAAAACAACCCAAAAATAACAGGATCACGCCAAAAAATAGAAGAAAACCCCAAATACCATAGATCCACCCCAAGGACACCCTAAACCTACCTGATGTTCTCCTAATCCCAAAGCACACTCCCAACCACCATAAAACGCATTAGGAATTCAACGAAACGCAACGGAAACCCCAAAACACTTCAAAATCACACGAAGAAACAAGAGGATCACTCCCCCAAAAAGAAGAAAACCCCAAATACCATGAATCCACGTGAAAACTCCCCCTAAGCCTACCTGAAGTTCTCCAAAACCCACAATTTACACTTTTACAACACGATGACCATGGAAAACCAAATGAAACACAATGGAGACCCCAAAACACGTCAAAAACAACACAAAAAGTCCAGGATCACCCCCCCCCCCCCCCAAAAAAAAAAAAAAAAACTGAGTACCATATATCCACCCCAAAACCACCCTAAACCTACCTGATGTTCTCCAAAACCCACAATTTACCCTTTTCCAACACGATGACCAACGAGAACCCAACAAAACCAAACAGAGACCCCAAAAACCTTAAAAAACACCCCAAACAAGAACGGCATCACCCCCAAAACTGGAAGAAAATACGCCAAAACCATAGATCCACCCCAAAACCACCCTAAACCTACCTGATGTTCTCCAAAACCCACAATCCACTCCTATTAAACATAATGACAAACAAGAACACAACAAAACCTAATGGAGACCACAAAACACGTCAAAAACACCCCAAAAAATATCGGCATCAACCCCAAAACTGGAAGAAAATACGCCAAAACAATAGATCCACCCCAAAACCTCCCTAAACCTACCTGATGTTCTCCAAAACCCACAATTTACACTTTTCCACTATGATGACCAACGAGAACCCAACAAAACCCAACAGACACCCCAAAACACGTCAAAAACAACACAAAAACTCCAGGATCATCCCCCCCACCCAAAAAAAAAAAAAAAAAAAATCTGAGTACCTTATATCCACCCCAAAACAACCCTAAACCTACCTGATGTTCTACAAAACCCACAATTTACACTTTTCCACCATGATGACCAACGAGAACCCAACAAAACCAAACAGAGACCCCAAAAACATTAAAAAACACCCCAAACAAAAATGGCATCACCCCCAAAACTCGAATAAAATCCCCCAAAAACACAGATCCACCCCAAAACCACCCTACACCTACCTGATGTTCTCCAAAACCCACAATTTACCCTTTTCCAACACGATGACCAACGAGAACCCAACAAAACCCAACAGAGAACCCAAAAAACGTCAAAAACACCCCAAACAGGAACGGCATCACCCCCAAAACTGGAAAAAAATCCGCCAAAACCATAGATCCACACCAAAACCACCCTAAACCTACCTGATGTACTCCAAAACCCAGAATTTACCCTTTTCCACCATGATGACCACGGAAAGCCCAACGAAACCCAACGGAGACCCAAAAAACTCAAAACAACCCCAAAATCAACCCAGATCCTAAAAAAAAAAAGAAAAATAAATAAAACAAAAAAAAAACCGCCATGATATAAACCCAAAAAAAACTAAAACCTACCTGATGTTCTCCAAAACCCACAATCCACACCTATTTAACATAATGACCAACAAGAATACAACAAATCCCAACGGAGACCCCAAAACACGTCAAAAACAACCCAAAAAAGAACAGGATCACGCCAAAAAAAAAAGAAGAAAACCCCAAATACCATAGATCCACCCCAAAGACACCCTAAACCTACCTGATGTTCTCCTAATCCCAAAGCACACTCCCAACCACCATAAAACACATTAGGAATTCAACGAAACATAACGGAAACCCCAAAACACTTCAAAATCACACGAAGAAAGGAGAGGATCACTCCCCCCAAAAGAAGAAAACCCCAAATACCATGAACCACGCGAAAAGTCCCCCTAAACCTACCTGAAGTTCTCCAAAACCAGCAATTTACACTTTTCCACCGTGATGACCACGGAAAACCCAACAAAACCCAACGGAGACCCCAAAACACGTCAAAAACACCTCAAACAAGAACGGCATCACTCCCAAAACTGGAAGAAAAACCCCCAAAACTATAGATACACCCCAAAACCACCCTAAACCTACCTGATGTTCTCCAAAAGCCACAATTTACACTTTTACACCAAGAAGACCACGGAAAACTCAACGAAACCCAACGGAGACCCGCAAACACGTCAAAAACACCCCAAAAATAACAGGATCATTCCCCAAAATGAAAGAAAAGACAAAAACCCATAGTTCCACCCCAAAAGTACCCCTAAACCTACCCGATGTTCTCCAGAACCCACAATTTACACTTTTCCACCATGATGACAAACGAGAACCCAACAAAACCCAACAGAGACCCAAAACACGTCAAAAACACAACCAAAAAAAAAAGCGGTTCTTAAAAAAAAAAAAAATGCCATGATTTAACCCTAAAAAAACCCTTAAACCTACCTGATGTTCTGCAAAACCCACAATCCACACCTATTTAACATTACGACCAACAAGAACCCAACAAAACGTAATGGAGACCCCAAAACACGTCAAAAACACCTCAAAAAATATCGGTATCACCCCCAAAACTGGAAGAAAATACGCCAAAACCATAGATCCACCCCAAAACCACCCTAAACCTAACTAATGTTCTCCAAAACCCACAATTTACCCTTGCCAACATGATGACCAACGAGAACCCAACAAAACCAAACAGAGACCCCAAAACACGTCAAAAACACCCCAAACAAGAACGGGATCACCCCCAAAACTGGAACAAAATCCCCCAAAAACACAGATCCACCCCAAAACCACCCTAAACCTACCTGCTGTTCTCCAAAACCCACAATTTACACTTTTCCACCATGATGACCACGGAAAACCCAACGAAACCCAACGGAGACCCAAAAAACTCAAAACAACCCCAAAATCAACCCAGATACTAAAAAAAAAAATAAAACAAAAAAAAACCGCCATGATATAACACCCAAAAACACTAAAACCTACCTGATGTTCTCCAAAACCCACAATCCACACCTATTTAAAATAATGACCAACAAGAACACAACAAAACCCAACGGAGACCCCAAAACACGTCAAAAACAACCCAAAAAAGAACAGGATCACGCCAAAAAATAGAAGAAAACCCCAAATACCATAGATCCACCCCAAAGACACCCTAAACCTACCTGATGTTCTCCTAATCCCAAAGCACACTCCCAACCACCATAAAACACATTAGGAACTCAATGAAACGCAACGGAAAAACCAAAACACTTCAAAATCACCCGAAGAAAGGAGAGGATGACTCCCCCCAAAAGAAGCAAACCCCAAATACCATGAATCCACGCGAAAAGTCCCCCTAAACCTACCTGAAGTTCTCCAAAACCAGCAATTTACCCTTTTCCATTATGATGACCACGGAAAACCCAACGGAACCCAACAGAGACCCCAAAACACGTCAAAAACAACCCAAACAAGAACGGCATCACCCCCAAAACTGGAAGAAAATCCCCCAAAACCATAGATCCACCCCAAAACCACCCAACACCTACCTGATGTTCTCCAAAACCCACAATCCACTCCTATTTAACATAATGACAAACAAGAACCCAACAAAACCTAATGGAGACCCCAAAACACGTCAAAAACACCCCAAAAAATATCGGCATCACCCCCAAAACTGGAAGAAAATCCCCCAAAACCATAGATCCACCCAAAACCACCCTAAACCTACCTGATGTTCTCCAAAACCCACAATTTACCCTTTTCCACCACGATGACCAACGAGAACCCAACAAAACCCAACAAAGACCCCCAAACACGTCAAAAACAACCCAAAAAAGAACAGGATCACGCCAAAAAATAGAAGAAAACCCCAAATACCATAGATCTACTCCAAGGACACCCTAAACCTACCTGATGTTCTCCTAATCCCAAAGCACACTCCCAACCACCATAAAACACATTAGGAATTCAACGAAACGCAACGGAAACCCCAAAACACTTCAAAATCACACGAAGAAGCAAGAGGATCACTCCCCCAAAAAGAAGAAAACCCCAAATACCATGAATCCACGTGAAAACTCCCCCTAAACCTACCTGAAGTTCTCCAAAACCCACAATTTACACTTTTACAACACGATGACCATGGAAAACCAAATGAAACACAATGGAGACCCCAAAACACGTCAAAAACAACACAAAAAGTCCAGGATCATCCCCCCCCCCCCAAAATATAAAAACAAAAACTGAGTACCAAATATCCACCCCAAAACCACACTAAACCTACCTGATGTTCTCCAAAACCCACAATTTACACTTTTCCACCATGATGACCAACGAGAACCAAACAAAACCAAACAGAGACCCCAAAAACCTTAAAAAACACCCCAAACAAAAATGGCATCACCCCCAAAACTCGAAGAAAATCCCCCAAAACCATAGATCCACCCCAAAACCACCCAACACCTACCTGATGTTCTCCAAAACCCACAATTTACCCTTTTCCAACACGATGACCAACGAGAACCCAACAAAACCCAACAGAGACCCCAAAAAACGTCAAAAACACCCCAAACAAGAACGGCATCACCCCCAAAACTGGAAGAAAATACGCCAAAACCATAGATCCACCCCAAAACCACCCTAAACCTACATGATGTCCTCCAAAACCCACAATTTATACTTTTCCACTATGATGACCAACGAGAACCCAACAAAACCCAACAGAGACCCCAAAAAACGTCAAAAGCACCCCAAAAAATATCGGCATCACCCCCAAAACTGGAAGAAAATACGCCAAAACCATAGATCCACCCCAAAACCAACCTAAACCTACCTGATGTTCTCCAAAACCCACAATCCACACCTATTTAACATAATGACCAACAAGAACACAACAAAACCTAATGGAGACCCCAAAAGACGTCAAAAACACCCCAAAAAATATCGGCATCACCCCCAAAACTGGAAGAAAATACGCCAAAACCATAGATCCACCCCAAAACCACCCTAAACCTACCTGATGTTCTCCAAAACCCACAATTTACCCTTTTCCACCATGATGACCAACGAGAACACAACAAAACCCAACAGAGACCCCAAAACACGTCAAAAACAACACAAAAAATATCGGCATCACCCCCAAAACTGGAAGAAAATACGCCAAAACAATAGATCCACCCCAAAAAAACCCTAAACCTACCTGATGTTCTCCAAAACCCACAATTTACACTTTTCCACTATGATGACCAACGAGAACCCAACAAAACCAAACAGAGACCCCAAAAACATTAAAAAACACCCCAAACAAAAATGGCATCACCCCCAAAACTGGAAGAAAATACACCAAAACCATAGATCCACCCCAAAACCACCCGAAACCTACCTGATGTTCTCCAAAACCCACAATCCACTCCTATTTAACATAATGACAAACAAGAACACAACAAAACCTAATGGAGACCCCAAAACACGTCAAAAACACCCCAAAAAATATCGGCATCACCCCCAAAACTGGAAGAAAATACACCAAAACCATAGATCCACCCGACAACCACCCTAAAGCTACCTGATCTTCTCCAAAACCCACAATTTACATTTTTCCAAAACGATGACCAAAGAGAACCCAACAAAACCAAACAGATACCCCAAAAAACGTCAAAAACACCCCAAACAAGAACGGCATCACCCCCAAAACTGGAAGAAAATCCGCCAAAACCATAGATCCACCCCAAAACCACCCTAAACCTACCTGATCTTCTCCAAAACCCAAAATCCACTCCTATTTAACATAATGACAAACAAGAACACACAAAACCTAATGGAGACCACAAAACACGTAAAAAACACCACAAAAAATATCGGCATCACCCCCAAAACTGGAAGGAAATACACCAAAACCATAGATCCACCCCAAAACCTCCCTAAACCTACCTGATGTTCTCCAAAACCCACAATTTACCCTTTTCCACCATGATGACCAACGAGAACACAACAAAACCCAACGGACACCACAAAACACGTCAAAAACAACCCAAAAAAGAACAGGATCACGCCAAAAAATAGAAGAAAACCCCAAATACCATAGATCCACCCCAAGGACACCCTAAACCTACCTGATGTTCTCCTAATCCCAAAGCACACTCCCAACCACCATAAAACACATTAGGAATTCAACGAAACGCAACGGAAACCCCAAAACACTTCAAAATCACACGAAGAAACAAGAGGATCACTCCCCCAAAAAGAAGAAAACCCCAAATACCATGAATCCAAGCGAAAACTCCCCCTAAACCTACCTGAAGTTCTCCAAAACCCACAATTTACACTTTTACAACACGATGACCATGGAAAACCAAATGAAACACAATGGAGACCCCAAAACACGTCAAAAACAACACAAAAAGTCCAGGATCACCCCCCCCCCCCCGCAAAAAAAAAAAAAAAAACTGAGTACCATATATCCACCCCAAAACCACCCTAAACCTACCTGATGTTCTCCAAAACCCACAATTTACACTTTTCCAACACGATGACCAACGAGAACCCAACAAAACCAAACAGAGACCCCAAAAACCTTAAAAAACACCCCAAACAAGAACGGCATCACCCCCAAAACTGGAAGAAAATCCGCCAAAACCATAGATCCACCCCAAAACCACCCTAAACCTACCTGATGTTCTCCAAAACCCACAATCCACTCCTATTTAACATAATGACAAACAAGAACACAACAAAACCTAATGGAGACCCCAAAACACGTCAAAAACACCCCAAAAAATATCGGCATCACGCCCAAAACTGGAAGAAAATACGCCAAAACCATAGATCCACCCCAAAACCACCCTAAACCTACCTGATGTTCTCCAAAACCCACAATTTACACTTTTCCACTATGATGACCAACGAGAACCCAACAAAACCAAACAGAGACCCCAAAAACATTAAAAAACACTCCAAACAAAAATGGCATCACCCCCAAAACTCGAAGAAAATCCCCCAAAACCATAGATCCACCCCAAAACCACCCTACACCTACCTGATGTTCTCCAAAACCCACAATTTACATTTTTCCAACACGATGACCAACGAGAACCCAACAAAACCCAACAGAGAACCCAAAAAACGTCAAAAACACCCCAAACAAGAACGGCATCACCCCCAAAACTGGAAAAAAATCCGCCAAAACCATAGATCCACCCCAAAACCACCCTAAACCTACCTGATGTACTCCAAAACCCACAATTTACCCTTTTCCATCATGATGACCACGGAAAGCCCAACGAAAACCAACGGAGACCCAAAAAACTCAAAACAACCCCAAAATCAACCCAGATCCTAAAAAAAAAAAGAAAAATAAATAAAACAAAAAAAAAACCGCCATGATATAAACCCAAAAAAAACTAAAACCTACCTGATGTTTTCCAAAACCCACAATCCACACCTATTTAACATAATGACCAACAAGAATACAACAAAACCCAACGGAGACCCCAAAACACGTCAAAAACAACCCAAAAAAGAACAGGATCACGCCAAAAAAAAAAGAAGAAAACCCCAAATACCATAGATCCACCCCAAAGACACCCTAAACCTACCTGATGTTCTCCTAATCCCAAAGCACACTCCCAACCACCATAAAACACATTAGGAATTCAACGAAACACAACGGAAACCCCAAAACACTTCAAAATCACACGAAGAAAGGAGAGGATCACTCCCCCCAAAAGAAGAAAACCCCAAATACCATGAACCACGCGAAAAGTCCCCCTAAACCTACCTGAAGTTCTCCAAAACCAGCAATTTACACTTTTCCACCGTGATGACCACGGAAAACCCAACAAAACCCAACGGAGACCCCAAAACACGTCAAAAACACCTCAAACAAGAACGGCATCACTCCCAAAACTGGAAGAAAAACCCCCAAAACTATAGATACACCCCAAAACCACCCTAAACCTACCTGATGTTCTCCAAAAGCCACAATTTACACTTTTACACCAAGAAGACCACGGAAAACTCAACGAAACCCAACGGAGACCCGCAAACACGTCAAAAACACCCCAAAAATAACAGGATCATTCCCCAAAATGAAAGAAAAGACAAAAACCCATAGTTCCACCCCAAAAGTACCCCTAAACCTACCCGATGTTCTCCAGAACCCACAATTTACACTTTTCCACCATGATGACAAACGAGAACCCAACAAAACCCAACAGAGACCCCAAAACACGTCAAAAACACAACCAAAAAAAAAAGCGGTTCTTAAAAAAAAAAAAAATGCCATGATTTAACCCTAAAAAAACCCTTAAACCTACCTGATGTTCTGCAAAACCCACAATCCACACCTATTTAACATTACGACCAACAAAAACCCAACAAAACGTAATGGAGACCCCAAAACACGTCAAAAACACCTCAAAAAATATCGGTATCACCCCCAAAACTGGAAGAAAATACGCCAAAACCATAGATCCACCCCAAAACCACCCTAAACCTAACTAATGTTCTCCAAAACCCACAATTTACCCTTGCCAACATGATGACCAACGAGAACCCAACAAAACCAAACAGAGACCCCAAAACACGTCAAAAACACCCCAAACAAGAACGGGATCACCCCCAAAACTGGAACAAAATCCCCCAAAAACACAGATCCACCCCAAAACCACCCTAAACCTACCTGCTGTTCTCCAAAACCCACAATTTACCCTTTTCCACCATGATGACCACGGAAAACCCAACGAAACCCAACGGAGACCCAAAAAACTCAAAACAACCCCAAAATCAACCCAGATACTAAAAAAAAAAATAAAACAAAAAAAAAACGCCATGATATAACACCCAAAAACACTAAAACCTACCTGATCTTCTCCAAAACCCACAATCCACACCTATTTAAAATAATGACCAACAAGAACACAACAAAACCCAACGGAGACCCCAAAACACGTCAAAAACAACCCAAAAAAGAACAGGATCACGCCAAAAAATAGAAGAAAACCCCAAATACCATAGATCCACCCCAAAGACACCCTAAACCTACCTGATGTTCTCCTAATCCCAAAGCACACTCCCAACCACCATAAAACACATTAGGAACTCAATGAAACGCAACGGAAAAACCAAAACACTTCAAAATCACCCGAAGAAAGGAGAGGATCACTCCCCCCAAAAGAAGCAAACCCCAAATACCATGAATCCACGCGAAAAGTCTCCCTAAACCTACCTGAAGTTCTCCAAAACCAGCAATTTACCCTTTTCCATTATGATGACCACGGAAAACCCAACGGAACCCAACAGAGACCCCAAAACACGTCAAAAACAACCCAAACAAGAACGGCATCACCCCCAAAACTGGAAGAAAATCCCCCAAAACCATAGATCCACCCCAAAACCACCCTAAACCTACCTGATGTTCTCCAAAACCCACAATCCACACCTATTTAACATAATAACAAACAAGAACCCAACAAAACCTAATGGAGACCCCAAAACACGTCAAAAACACCCCAAAAAATATCGGCATCACCCCCAAAACTGGAAGAAAATCCCCCAAAACCATAGATCCACCCAAAACCACCCTAAACCTACCTGATGTTCTCCAAAACCCACAATTTACCCTTTTCCACCACGATGACCAACGAGAACCCAACAAAACCCAACAAAGACCCCCAAACACGTCAAAAACAACCCAAAAAAGAACAGGATCACGCCAAAAAATAGAAGAAAACCCCAAATACCATAGATCTACTCCAAGGACACCCTAAACCTACCTGATGTTCTCCTAATCCCAAAGCACACTCCCAACTACCATAAAACACATTAGGAATTCAACGAAACGCAACGGAAACCCCAAAACACTTCAAAATCACACGAAGAAGCAAGAGGATCACTCCCCCAAAAAGAAGAAAACCCCAAATACCAGGAATCCACGTGAAAACTCCCCCTAAACCTACCTGAAGTTCTCCAAAACCCACAATTTACACTTTTACAACACGATGACCATGGAAAACCAAATGAAACACAATGGAGACCCCAAAACACGTCAAAAACAACACAAAAAGTCCAGGATCATCCCCCCCCCCCCAAAATATAAAAACAAAAACTGAGTACCAAATATCCACCCCAAAACCACCCTAAACCTACCTGATGTTCTCCAAAACCCACAATTTACACTTTTCCACCATGATGACCAACGAGAACCCAACAAAACCAAACAGAGACCCCAAAAACCTTAAAAAACACCCCAAACAAAAATGGCATCACCCCCAAAACTCGATAAAATCCCCCAAAACCATAGATCCACCCCAAAACCACCCAACACCTACCTGATGTTCTCCAAAACCCACAATTTACCCTTTTCCAACACGATGACCAACGAGAACCCAACAAAACCCAACAGAGACCCCAAAAAACGTCAAAAACACCCCAAACAAGAACGGCATCACCCCCAAAACTGGAAGAAAATACGCCAAAACCATAGATCCACCCCAAAACCACCCTAAACCTACATGATGTCCTCCAAAACCCACAATTTATACTTTTCCACTATGATGACCAACGAGAACCCAACAAAACCCAACAGAGACCCCAAAAAACGTCAAAAGCACCCCAAACAAGAACGGCATCACCCCCAAAACTGGAAGAAAATACGCCAAAACCATAGATCCACCCCAAAACCAACCTAAACCTACCTGATATTCTCCAAAACCCACAATCCACACCTATTTAACATAATGACCAACAAGAACACAACAAAACCTAATGGAGACCCCAAAAGACGTCAAAAACACCCCAAAAAATATCGGCATCACACCCAAAACTGGAAGAAAATACGCCAAAATCATAGATCCACCCCAAAACCACCCTAAACCTTCCTGATGTTCTCCAAAACCCACAATTTACACTTTTCCACTATGATGACCAACGAGAACCCAACAAAACCCAACAGAGACCAAAAAAAACGTCAAAAACACCCTAAACAAGAATGGCATCACCCCCTAAACTGGAAGAAAATACGCCAAAACCATAGATCCACCCCAAAACCACCCAACACCTACCTGATGTTCTCCAAAACACACAATTTACCCTTTTCCACCATGATGACCAACGAGAACCCAACAAAACCCAACAAAGACCCCAAAACACGTCAAAAACACCCCAAAAAAGAACAGGATCACGCCAAAAAATAGAAGAAAACCCCAAATACCATAGATACACCCCAAGGACACCCTAAACCTACCTGATGTTCTCCTAATCCCAAAGCACACTCCCAACCACCATAAAACACATTAGGAATTCAACGAAACGCAACGGAAACCCCAAAACACTTCAAAATCACCCGAAGAAACAAGAGGATCACTCCCCCAAAAAGAAGAAAACCCCAAATACCATGAATCCACGTGAAAACTCCCCCTAAACCTACCTGAAGTTCTCCAAAACCCACAATTTACACTTTTACAACACGATGACCATGGAAAACCAAATGAAACACATTGGAGACCCCAAAACACGTCAAAAACAACACAAAAAGTCCAGGATCATCCCCCCCCTACCAAAAAAAAAAAAAAAAAAACTGAGTACCATATATCCACCCCAAAACCACCCTAAACCTACCTGATGTTCTACAAAACCCACAATTTACACTTTTCCACTATGATGACCAACGAGAACCCAACAAAACCAAACAGAGAACCCAAAAACCTTAAAAAACACCCCAAACAAAAATGGCATCACCCCCAAAACTGGAAGAAAATACGCCAAAACCATAGATCCACCCCAAAACCACCCTAAACCTACCTGATGTTCTCCAAAACCCACAATCCACACCTATTTAACATAATGACAAACAAGAACACAACAAAACCTAATGGAGACCCCAAAACACGTCAAAAACACCCCAAAAAATATCGGCATCACGCCCAAAACTGGAAGAAAATACGCCAAAACAATAGATCCACCCCAAAACCACCCTAAACCTACCTGATGTTCTCCAAAACCCACAATTTACACTTTTCCACTATGATGACCAACGAGAACCCAACAAAACCAAACAGAGACCCCAAAAACATTAAAAAACACCCCAAACAAAAATGGCATCACCCCCAAAACTCGAAGAAAATCCCCCAAAACCATAGATCCACCCCAAAACCACCCTACACCTACCTGATGTTCTCCAAAACCCACAATTTACATTTTTCCAACACGATGACCAACGAGAACCCAACAAAACCCAACAGAGAACCCAAAAAACGTCAAAAACACCCCAAACAGGAACGGCATCACCCCCAAAAGTGGAAAAAAATCCGCCAAAACCATAGATCCACACCAAAACCACCCTAAACCTACCTGATGTACTCCAAAACCCAGAATTTACCCTTTTCCACCATGATGACCACGGAAAGCCCAACGAAACCCAACGGAGACCCAAAAAACTCAAAACAACCCCAAAATCAACCCAGATCCTAAAAAAAAAAAGAAAAATAAATAAAACAAAAAAAAAACCGCCATGATATAAACCCAAAAAAAACTAAAACCTACCTGATGTTCTCCAAAACCCACAATCCACACCTATTTAACATAATGACCAACAAGAATACAACAAAACCCAACGGAGACCCCAAAACACGTCAAAAACAACCCAAAAAAGAACAGGATCACGCCAAAAAAAAAAGAAGAAAACCCCAAATACCATAGATCCACCCCAAAGACACCCTAAACCTACCTGATGTTCTCCTAATCCCAAAGCACACTCCCAACCACCATAAAACACATTAGGAATTCAACGAAACACAACGGAAACCCCAAAACACTTCAAAATCACACGAAGAAAGGAGAGGATCACTCCCCCCAAAAGAAGAAAACCCCAAATACCATGAACCACGCGAAAAGTCCCCCTAAACCTACCTGAAGTTCTCCAAAACCAGCAATTTACACTTTTCCACCGTGATGACCACGGAAAACCCAACAAAACCCAACGGAGACCCCAAAACACGTCAAAAACACCTCAAACAAGAACGGCATCACTCCCAAAACTGGAAGAAAAACCCCCAAAACTATAGATACACCCCAAAACCACCCTAAACCTACCTGATGTTCTCCAAAAGCCACAATTTACACTTTTACACCAAGAAGACCACGGAAAACTCAACGAAACCCAACGGAGACCCGCAAACACGTCAAAAACACCCCAAAAATAACAGGATCATTCCCCAAAATGAAAGAAAAGACAAAAACCCATAGTTCCACCCCAAAAGTACCCCTAAACCTACCCGATGTTCTCCAGAACCCACAATTTACACTTTTCCACCATGATGACAAACGAGAACCCAACAAAACCCAACAGAGACCCCAAAACACGTCAAAAACACAACCAAAAAAAAAAGCGGTTCTTAAAAAAAAAAAAAATGCCATGATTTAACCCTAAAAAAACCCTTAAACCTACCTGATGTTCTGCAAAACCCACAATCCACACCTATTTAACATTACGACCAACAAGAACCCAACAAAACGTAATGGAGACCCCAAAACACGTCAAAAACACCTCAAAAAATATCGGTATCACCCCCAAAACTGGAAGAAAATACGCCAAAACCATAGATCCACCCCAAAACCACCCTAAACCTAACTAATGTTCTCCAAAACCCACAATTTACCCTTGCCAACATGATGACCAACGAGAACCCAACAAAACCAAACAGAGACCCCAAAACACGTCAAAAACACCCCAAACAAGAACGGGATCACCCCCAAAACTGGAACAAAATCCCCCAAAAACACAGATCCACCCCAAAACCACCCTAAACCTACCTGCTGTTCTCCAAAACCCACAATTTACCCTTTTCCACCATGATGACCACGGAAAACCCAACGAAACCCAACGGAGACCCAAAAAACTCAAAACAACCCCAAAATCAACCCAGATACTAAAAAAAAAATAAAACAAAAAAAAAACCGCCATGATATAACACCCAAAAACACTAAAACCTACCTGATGTTCTCCAAAACCCACAATCCACACCTATTTAAAATAATGACCAACAAGAACACAACAAAACCCAACGGAGACCCCAAAACACGTCAAAAACAACCCAAAAAAGAACAGGATCACGCCAAAAAATAGAAGAAAACCCCAAATACCATAGATCCACCCCAAAGACACCCTAAACCTACCTGATGTTCTCCTAATCCCAAAGCACACTCCCAACCACCATAAAACACATTAGGAACTCAATGAAACGCAACGGAAACCCCAAAACACTTCAAAATCACACGAAGAAAGGAGAGGATCACTCCCCCCAAAAGAAGCAAACCTCAAATACCATGAATCCACGCGAAAAGTCTCCCTAAACCTACCTGAAGTTCTCCAAAACCAGCAATTTACCCTTTTCCATTATGATGACCACGGAAAACCCAACGGAACCCAACAGAGATCCCAAAACACGTCAAAAACAACCCAAACAAGAACGGCATCACCCCCAAAACTGGAAGAAAATCCCCCAAAACCATAGATCCACCCCAAAACCACCCTAAACCTACCTGATGTTCTCCAAAACCCACAATCCACTCCTATTTAACATAATGACAAACAAGAACCCAACAAAACCTAATGGACACCCGAAAACACGTCAAAAACACCCCAAAAAATATCGGCATCACCCCCAAAACTGGAAGAAAATCCCCCAAAACCATAGATCCACCCCAAAAACACCCTAAACCTAACTGATGTTCTCCAAATCCCACAATTTACCCTTTTCCAACACGATGACCAACGAGAACCCAACAAAACCAAACAGAGACCCCCAAAAACGTCAAAAACACCCCAAACAAGAATGGCATCACCCCCAAAACTGGAAGAAAATCCGCCAAAACCATAGATCCACCCCAAAACCACCCTAAACCTAACTGATGTTCTCCAAA
Organism: Aythya ferina; assembly: GCF_964211825.1. Classification (NCBI taxonomy): domain Eukaryota; kingdom Metazoa; phylum Chordata; class Aves; order Anseriformes; family Anatidae; genus Aythya; species Aythya ferina. Next base: position 22,227 of record NW_028181201.1, on the reverse strand, counting down.
ACCCACAATTTACCCTTTTCCAACACGATGACCAACGAGAACCCAACAAAACCCAACAGATACCCCAAAAAACGTCAAAAACACCCCAAACAAGAACGGCATCACCCCCAAAACTGGAAGAAAATCCCCCAAAACCATAGATCCACCCCAAAACCACCCTAAACCTACCTGATCTTCTCCAAAACCCAAAATCCACTCCTATTTAACATAATGACAAACAAGAACACAACAAAACCTAATGGAGACCACAAAACACGTAAAAAACACCACAAAAAATATCGGCATCACCCCCAAAACTGGAAGAAAATACACCAAAACCATAGATCCACCCCAAAACCTCCCTAAACCTACCTGATGTTCTCCAAAACCCACAATTTACCCTTTTCCACCATGATGACCAACGAGAACACAACAAAACCCAACGGACACCACAAAACACGTCAAAAACAACCCAAAAAAGAACAGGATCACGCCAAAAAATAGAAGAAAACCCCAAATACCATAGATCCACCCCAAGGACACCCTAAACCTACCTGATGTTCTCCTAATCCCAAAGCACACTCCCAACCACCATAAAACACATTAGGAATTCAACGAAACGCAACGAAAACCCCAAAACACTTCAAAATCACACGAAGAAACAAGAGGATCACTCCCCCAAAAAGAAGAAAACCCCAAATACCATGAATCCAAGCGAAAACTCCCCCTAAACCTACCTGAAGTTCTCCAAAACCCACAATTTACACTTTTACAACACGATGACCATGGAAAACCAAATGAAACACAATGGAGACCCCAAAACACGTCAAAAACAACACAAAAAGTCCAGGATCACCCCCCCCCCCCGCAAAAAAAAAAAAAAAACTGAGTACCATATATCCACCCCAAAACCACCCTAAACCTACCTGATGTTCTCCAAAACCCACAATTTACACTTTTCCAACACGATGACCAACGAGAACCCAACAAAACCAAACAGAGACCCCAAAAACCTTAAAAAACACCCCAAACAAGAACGGCATCACCCCCAAAACTGGAAGAAAATCCGCCAAAACCATAGATCCACCCCAAAACCACCCTAAACCTACCTGATGTTCTCCAAAACCCACAATCCACTCCTATTTAACATAATGACAAACAAGAACACAACAAAACCTAATGGAGACCCCAAAACACGTCAAAAACACCCCAAAAAATATCGGCATCACGCCCAAAACTGGAAGAAAATACGCCAAAACCATAGATCCACCCCAAAACCACCCTAAACCTACCTGATGTTCTCCAAAACCCACAATTTACACTTTTCCACTATGATGACCAACGAGAACCCAACAAAACCAAACAGAGACCCCAAAAACATTAAAAAACACCCCAAACAAAAATGGCATCACCCCCAAAACTCGAAGAAAATCCCCCAAAACCATAGATCCACCCCAAAACCACCCTACACCTACCTGATGTTCTCCAAAACCCACAATTTACATTTTTCCAACACGATGACCAACGAGAACCCAACAAAACCCAACAGAGAACCCAAAAAACGTCAAAAACACCCCAAACAAGAACGGCATCACCCCCAAAACTGGAAAAAAATCCGCCAAAACCATAGATCCACACCAAAACCACCCTAAACCTACCTGATGTACTCCAAAACCCAGAATTTACCCTTTTCCACCATGATGACCACGGAAAGCCCAACGAAAACCAACGGAGACCCAAAAAACTCAAAACAACCCCAAAATCAACCCAGATCCTAAAAAAAAAAAGAAAAATAAATAAAACAAAAAAAAAACCGCCATGATATAAACCCAAAAAAAACTAAAACCTACCTGATGTTCTCCAAAACCCACAATCCACACCTATTTAACATAATGACCAACAAGAATACAACAAAACCCAACGGAGACCCCAAAACACGTCAAAAACAACCCAAAAAAGAACAGGATCACGCCAAAAAAAAAAGAAGAAAACCCCAAATACCATAGATCCACCCCAAAGACACCCTAAACCTACCTGATGTTCTCCTAATCCCAAAGCACACTCCCAACCACCATAAAACACATTAGGAATTCAACGAAACACAACGGAAACCCCAAAACACTTCAAAATCACACGAAGAAAGGAGAGGATCACTCCCCCCAAAAGAAGAAAACCCCAAATACCATGAACCACGCGAAAAGTCCCCCTAAACCTACCTGAAGTTCTCCAAAACCAGCAATTTACACTTTTCCACCGTGATGACCACGGAAAACCCAACAAAACCCAACGGAGACCCCAAAACACGTCAAAAACACCTCAAACAAGAACGGCATCACTCCCAAAACTGGAAGAAAAACCCCCAAAACTATAGATACACCCCAAAACCACCCTAAACCTACCTGATGTTCTCCAAAAGCCACAATTTACACTTTTACACCAAGAAGACCACGGAAAACTCAACGAAACCCAACGGAGACCCGCAAACACGTCAAAAACACCCCAAAAATAACAGGATCATTCCCCAAAATGAAAGAAAAGACAAAAACCCATAGTTCCACCCCAAAAGTACCCCTAAACCTACCCGATGTTCTCCAGAACCCACAATTTACACTTTTCCACCATGATGACAAACGAGAACCCAACAAAACCCAACAGAGACCCCAAAACACGTCAAAAACACAACCAAAAAAAAAAGCGGTTCTTAAAAAAAAAAAAAATGCCATGATTTAACCCTAAAAAAACCCTTAAACCTACCTGATGTTCTGCAAAACCCACAATCCACACCTATTTAACATTACGACCAACAAGAACCCAACAAAACGTAATGGAGACCCCAAAACACGTCAAAAACACCTCAAAAAATATCGGTATCACCCCCAAAACTGGAAGAAAATACGCCAAAACCATAGATCCACCCCAAAACCACCCTAAACCTAACTAATGTTCTCCAAAACCCACAATTTACCCTTGCCAACATGATGACCAACGAGAACCCAACAAAACCAAACAGAGACCCCAAAACACGTCAAAAACACCCCAAACAAGAACGGGATCACCCCCAAAACTGGAACAAAATCCCCCAAAAACACAGATCCACCCCAAAACCACCCTAAACCTACCTGCTGTTCTCCAAAACCCACAATTTACACTTTTCCACCATGATGACCACGGAAAACCCAACGAAACCCAACGGAGACCCAAAAAACTCAAAACAACCCCAAAATCAACCCAGATACTAAAAAAAAAAATAAAACAAAAAAAAAACGCCATGATATAACACCCAAAAACACTAAAACCTACCTGATCTTCTCCAAAACCCACAATCCACACCTATTTAAAATAATGACCAACAAGAACACAACAAAACCCAACGGAGACCCCAAAACACGTCAAAAACAACCCAAAAAAGAACAGGATCACGCCAAAAAATAGAAGAAAACCCCAAATACCATAGATCCACCCCAAAGACACCCTAAACCTACCTGATGTTCTCCTAATCCCAAAGCACACTCCCAACCAACATAAAACACATTAGGAACTCAATGAAACGCAACGGAAAAACCAAAACACTTCAAAATCACCCGAAGAAAGGAGAGGATCACTCCCCCCAAAAGAAGCAAACCCCAAATACCATGAATCCACGCGAAAAGTCTCCCTAAACCTACCTGAAGTTCTCCAAAACCAGCAATTTACCCTTTTCCATTATGATGACCACGGAAAACCCAACGGAACCCAACAGAGACCCCAAAACACGTCAAAAACAACCCAAACAAGAACGGCATCACCCCCAAAACTGGAAGAAAATCCCCCAAAACCATAGATCCACCCCAAAACCACCCTAAACCTACCTGATGTTCTCCAAAACCCACAATCCACTCCTATTTAACATAATGACAAACAAGAACCCAACAAAACCTAATGGACACCCCAAAACACGTCAAAAACACCCCAAAAAATATCGGCATCACCCCCAAAACTGGAAGAAAATCCCCCAAAACCATAGATCCACCCCAAAAACACCCTAAACCTAACTGATGTTCTCCAAAACCCACAATTTACCCTTTTCCAACACGATGACCAACGAGAACCCAACAAAACCCAACAGAGACCCCAAAAAACGTCAAAAACACCCCAAACAAGAATGGCATCACCCCCAAAACTGGAAGAAAATCCGCCAAAACCATAGATCCACCCCAAAACCACCCTAAACCTAACTGATGTTCTCCAAAACCCACAATTTACACTTTTACAACACGATGACCACGGAAAACCAAATGAAACACAATGGAGACCCCAAAACACGTCAAAAACAACACAAAAAGTCCAGGATCACCCCCCCCCCCCCGCAAAAAAAAAAAAAAAAACTGAGTACCATATATCCACCCCAAAACCACCCTAAACCTACCTGATGTTCTCCAAAACCCACAATTTACCCTTTTCCAACACGATGACCAACGAGAACCCAACAAAACCCAACAGAGACCCCAAAAACCTTAAAAAACACCCCAAACAAGAACGGCATCACCCCCAAAACTGGAAGAAAATCCGCCAAAACCATAGATCCACCCCAAAACCACCCTAAACCTACCTGATCTTCTCCAAAACCCAAAATCCACTCCTATTTAACATAATGACAAACAAGAACACAACAAAACCTAATGGAGACCACAAAACACGTCAAAAACACCACAAAAAATATCGGCATCAACCCCAAAACTGGAAGGAAATACACCAAAACCATAGATCCACCCCAAAACTTCCCTAAACCTACCTGATGTTCTCCAAAACCCACAATTTACCCTTTTCCACCATGATGACCAACGAGAACACAACAAAACCCAACAGACACCCCAAAACACTTAAAAAAACAACACAAAAACTCCAGGATCATCCCCCCCCCCCAAAAAAAAAAAAAAAAAAAAAATCTGAGTACGATATATCCACCCCAAAACAACCCTAAACCTACCTGATGTTCTACAAAACCCACAATTTACACTTTTCCACCATGATGACCAACGAGAACCCAACAAAACCAAACAAAGACCCAAAAACATTAAAAAACACCCCAAACAAAAATGGCATCACCCCCAAAACTCGAAGAAAATCCCCCAAAACCATAGATCCACCCCAAAACCACCCAACACCTACCTGATGTTCTCCAAAACCCACAATTTACCCTTTTCCAACACGATGACCAACGAGAACCCAACAAAACCCAACAGAGAACCCAAAAAACGTCAAAAACACCCCAAACAAGAACGGCATCACCCCCAAAACTGGAAGAAAATACGCCAAAACCATAGATCCACCCCAAAACCACCCTAAACCTACCTGATCTTCTCCAAAACCCACAATTTACCCTTTTCCAACACGATGACCAACGAGAACCCAACAAAACCCAACAGAGACCCCAAAACACGTCAAAAACACCCCAAACAGGAACGGCATCACCCCCAAAACTGGAAAAAAATCCGCCAAAACCATAGATCCACACCAAAACCACCCTAAACCTACCTGATGTACTCCAAAACCCAGAATTTACCCTTTTCCACCATGATGACCACGGAAAACCCAACGAAACCCAACGGAGACCCAAAAAACTCAAAACAACCCCAAAATCAACCCAGATCCTAAAAAAAAAAAAGAAAAATAAATAAAACAAAAAAAAAACCGCCATGATATAAACCCAAAAAAAACTAAAACCTACCTGATGTTCTCCAAAACCCACAATCCACACCTATTTAACATAATGACCAACAAGAATACAACAAAACCCAACGGAGACCCCAAAACACGTCAAAAACAACCCAAAAAAGAACAGGATCACGCCAAAAAAAAAAGAAGAAAAACCAAAAACCATATATCCACCCCAAAGACACCCTAAACCTACCTGATGTTCTCCTAATCCCAAAGCACACTCCCAACCACCATAAAACACATTAGGAATTCAAGGAAACACAACGGAAACCCCAAAACACTTCAAAATCACACGAAGAAAGGAGAGGATCACTCCCCCCAAAAGAAGAAAACCCCAAATACCATGAACCACGTGAAAAGTCCCCCTAAACCTACCTGAAGTTCTCCAAAACCAGCAATTTACACTTTTCCACCATGATGACCACGGAAAACCCAACAAAACCCAACGGAGACCCCAAAACACGTCAAAAACACCTCAAACAAGAACGGCATCACTCCCAAAACTGGAAGAAAAACCCCCAAAACTATAGATACACCCCAAAACCACCCTAAACCTACCTGATGTTCTCCAAAAGCCACAATTTACACTTTTACACCAAGAAGACCACGGAAAACTCAACGAAACCCAACGGAGACCCGCAAACACGTCAAAAACACCCCAAAAATAACAGGATCATTCCCCAAAATGAAAGAAAAGACAAAAACCCATAGTTCCACCCCAAAAGTACCCCTAAACCTACCCGATGTTCTCCAGAACCCACAATTTACACTTTTCCACCATGATGACAAACGAGAACCCAACAAAACCCAACAGAGACCCCAAAACACGTCAAAAACACAACCAAAAAAAAAGCGGTTCTTAAAAAAAAAAAAATGCCATGATTTAACCCTAAAAAAACCCTTAAACCTACCTGATGTTCTGCAAAACCCACAATCCACACCTATTTAACATTACGACCAACAAGAACCCAACAAAACGTAATGGAGACCCCAAAACACGTCAAAAACACCTCAAAAAATATCGGTATCACCCCCAAAACTGGAAGAAAATACGCCAAAACCATAGATCCACCCCAAAACCACCCTAAACCTAACTAATGTTCTCCAAAACCCACAATTTACCCTTGCCAACATGATGACCAACGAGAACCCAACAAAACCAAACAGAGACCCCAAAACACGTCAAAAACACCCCAAACAAGAACGGGATCACCCCCAAAACTGGAACAAAATCCCCCAAAAACACAGATCCACCCCAAAACCACCCTAAACCTACCTGCTGTTCTCCAAAACCCACAATTTACACTTTTCCACCATGATGACCACGGAAAACCCAACGAAACCCAACGGAGACCCAAAAAACTCAAAACAACCCCAAAATCAACCCAGATACTAAAAAAAAAAATAAAACAAAAAAAAAACGCCATGATATAACACCCAAAACCACTAAAACCTACCTGATCTTCTCCAAAACCCACAATCCACACCTATTTAAAATAATGACCAACAAGAACACAACAAAACCCAACGGAGACCCCAAAACACGTCAAAAACAACCCAAAAAAGAACAGGATCACGCCAAAAAATAGAAGAAAACCCCAAATACCATAGATCCACCCCAAAGACACCCTAAACCTACCTGATGTTCTCCTAATCCCAAAGCACACTCCCAACCACCATAAAACACATTAGGAACTCAATGAAACGCAACGGAAAAACCAAAACACTTCAAAATCACCCGAAGAAAGGAGAGGATCACTCCCCCAAAAAGAAGAAAACCCCAAATACCATGAATCCACGTGAAAACTCCCCCTAAACCTACCTGAAGTTCTCCAAAACCCACAATTTACACTTTTACAACACGATGACCATGGAAAAGCAAATGAAACACAATGGAGACCCCAAAACACGTCAAAAACAACACAAAAAGTCCAGGATCATCCCCCCCCCCCCCAAAATATAAAAACAAAAACTGAGTACCAAATATCCACCCCAAAACCACCCTAAACCTACCTGATGTTCTCCAAAACCCACAATTTACACTTTTCCACCATGATGACCAACGAGAACCCAACAAAACCAAACAGAGACCCCAAAAACCTTAAAAAACACCCCAAACAAAAATGGCATCACCCCCAAAACTCGAAGAAAATCCCCCAAAACCATAGATCCACCCCAAAACCACCCAACACCTACCTGATGTTCTCCAAAACCCACAATTTACCCTTTTCCAACACGATGACCAACGAGAACCCAACAAAACCCAACAGAGACCCCAAAAAACGTCAAAAACACCCCAAACAAGAACGGCATCACCCCCAAAACTGGAAGAAAATACGCCAAAACCATAGATCCACCCCAAAACCAACCTAAACCTACCTGATCTTCTCCAAAACCCACAATTTACCCTTTTCCAACACGATGACCAACGAGAACCCAACAAAACCCAACAGAGACCCCAAAACACGTCAAAAACACCCCAAACAGGAACGGCATCACCCCCAAAACTGGAAAAAAATCCGCCAAAACCATAGATCCACACCAAAACCACCCTAAACCTACCTGATGTACTCCAAAACCCAGAATTTACCCTTTTCCACCATGATGACCACGGAAAACCCAACGAAACCCAACGGAGACCCAAAAAACTCAAAACAACCCCAAAATCAACCCAGATCCTAAAAAAAAAAAGAAAAATAAATAAAACAAAAAAAAAACCGCCATGATATAAACCCAAAAAAAACTAAAACCTACCTGATGTTCTCCAAAACCCACAATCCACACCTATTTAACATAATGACCAACAAGAATACAACAAAACCCAACGGAGACCCCAAAACACGTCAAAAACAACCCAAAAAAGAACAGGATCACGCCAAAAAAAAAAGAAGAAAAACCAAAAACCATATATCCACCCCAAAGACACCCTAAACCTACCTGATGTTCTCCTAATCCCAAAGCACACTCCCAACCACCATAAAACACATTAGGAATTCAAGGAAACACAACGGAAACCCCAAAACACTTCAAAATCACACGAAGAAAGGAGAGGATCACTCCCCCCAAAAGAAGAAAACCCCAAATACCATGAACCACGTGAAAAGTCCCCCTAAACCTACCTGAAGTTCTCCAAAACCAGCAATTTACACTTTTCCACCATGATGACCACGGAAAACCCAACGAAACCCAACGGAGACCCAAAAAACTCAAAACAACCCCAAAATCAACCCAGATACTAAAAAAAAAAAATAAAACAAAAAAAAAACGCCATGATATAACACCCAAAACCACTAAAACATACCTGATCTTCTCCAAAACCCACAATCCACACCTATTTAAAATAATGACCAACAAGAACACAACAAAACCCAACGGAGACCCCAAAACACGTCAAAAACAACACAAAAAAGAACAGGATCACGCCAAAAAATAGAAGAAAACCCCAAATACCATAGATCCACCCCAAAGACACCCTAAACCTACCTGATGTTCTCCTAATCCCAAAGCACACTCCCAACCACCATAAAACACATTAGGAACTCAATGAAACGCAACGGAAAAACCAAAACACTTCAAAATCACCCGAAGAAAGGAGAGGATCACTCCCCCAAAAAGAAGAAAACCCCAAATACCATGAATCCACGTGAAAACTCCCCCTAAACCTACCTGAAGTTCTCCAAAACCCACAATTTACACTTTTACAACACGATGACCATGGAAAAGCAAATGAAACACAATGGAGACCCCAAAACACGTCAAAAACAACACAAAAAGTCCAGGATCATCCCCCCCCCCCAAAATATAAAAACAAAAACTGAGTACCAAATATCCACCCCAAAACCACCCTAAACCTACCTGATGTTCTCCAAAACCCACAATTTACACTTTTCCACCATGATGACCAACGAGAACCCAACAAAACCAAACAGAGACCCCAAAAACCTTAAAAAACACCCCAAACAAAAATGGCATCACCCCCAAAACTCGAAGAAAATCCCCCAAAACCATAGATCCACCCCAAAACCACCCTAAACCTACCTGATGTTCTCCAAAACCCACAATTTACCCTTTTCCAACACGATGACCAACGAGAACCCAACAAAACCCAACAGAGACCCCAAAAAACGTCAAAAACACCCCAAACAAGAACGGCATCACCCCCAAAACTGGAAGAAAATACGCCAAAACCATAGATCCACCCCAAAACCACCCGAAACCTACCTGATGTCCTCCAAAACCCACAATTTATACTTTTCCACTATGATGACCAACAAGAACCCAACAAAACCCAACAGAGACCCCAAAAAACGTCAAAAGCACCCCAAACAAGAACGGCATCACCCCCAAAACTGGAAGAAAATACGCCAAAACCATAGATCCACCCCAAAACCAACCTAAACCTACCTGATGTTCTCCAAAACCCACAATCCACACCTATTTAACATAATGAACAACAAGAACACAAGAAAACCTAATGGAGACCCCAAAACACGTCAAAAACACCCCAAAAAATATCGGCATCACCCCCAAAACTGGAAGAAAATACGCCAAAACCATAGATCCACCCCAAAACCACCCTAAACCTACCTGATGTTCTCCAAAACCCACAATTTACCCTTTTACACCATGATGACCAACGAGAACACAACAAAACCCAACAGAGACCCCAAAACACGTCAAAAACAACACAAAAAATATCGGCATCACCCCCAAAACTGGAAGAAAATCCGCCAAAACAATAGATCCACCCCAAAAAAACCCTAAACCTACCTGATGTTCTCCAAAACACACAATTTACACTTTTCCACTATGATGACCAACGAGAACCCAACAAAACCAAACAGAGACCCCAAAAACATTAAAAAACACCCCAAACAAAAATGGCATCACCCCCAAAACTGGAAGAAAATACACCAAAACCATAGATCCACCCCAAAAACACCCAACACCTACCTGATGTTCTCCAAAACCCACAATCCACTCCTATTTAACATAATGACAAACAAGAACAAAACAAAACCTAATGGAGACACCAAAACACGTCAAAATAACCCAAAAAATATCGGCATCACCCCCAAAACTGGAAGAAAATAGGCCAAAACTATAGATCCACCCCAAAACCACCCTAAACCTAACTGATGTCCTCCAAAACCCACAATTTACACTTTTCCAATATGATGACCAACGAGAACCCAACAAAACCCAACAGAGACCCCAAAAAACGTCAAAAGCACCCCAAACAAGAACGGCATCACCCCCAAAACTGGAAGAAAATCCGCCAAAACCATAGATCCACCCCAAAACCACCCGAAACCTACCTGATGTTCTCCAAAACCCACAATCCACTCCTATTTAACATAATGACCAACAAGAACACAACAAACCTAATGGAGACCCCAAAACACGTCAAAAACACCCCCAAAAATATCGGTATCACCCCCAAAACTGGAAGAAAATACGCCAAAACCATAGATCCACCCCAAAACCACCCTAAACCTACCTGATGTTCTCCAAAACCCACAATTTACCCTTTTCCACCATGATGACCAACGAGAACACAACAAAACCCAACAGAGACCCCAAAACACGTCAAAAACAACACAAAAAATATCGGGATCACCCCCAAAACTGGAAAAAAATCCGCCAAAACCATAGATCCATCCCAAAAACACCCGAAACCTACCTGATGTTCTCCAAAACCCACAATCCACTCCTATTTAACATAATGACAAACAAGAACACAACAAAACCTAATGGAGACCCCAAAACACGTCAAAAACACACCAAAAAATATCGGCATCACCCCCAAAACTGGAAGAAAATACACCAAAACCATAGATCCACCCGACAACCACCCTAAACCTACCTGATGTTCTCCAAAACCCACAATTTACATTTTTCCAAAACGATGACCAACGAGAACCCAACAAAACCAAACAGAGACCCCAAAACACGTCAAAAACACCCCAAAAAATATCGGCATCACCCCCAAAACTGGAAGAAAATCCGCCAAAACAATAGATCCACCCCAAAACCACTCTAAACCTACCTGATGTTCTCCAAAACCCACAATTTACATTTTTCCACTATGATGACCAACGAGAACCCAACAAAACCCAACAGAGACCCCAAAAAACGTCAAAAACACCCTAAACAAGAATGGCATCACCCCCTAAACTGGAAGAAAATACGCCAAAACCATAGATCCACCCCAAAACCACCCAACATCTACCTGATGTTCTCCAAAACCCACAATCCACTCCTATTTAACATAATGACAAACAAGAACCCAACAAAACCTAATGGAGACCCCAAAACACGTCAAAAACACCCCAACAAATATCGGCATCGCCCCCAAAACTGGAAGAAAATACACCAAAACCATAGATCCACCCCAAAACCACCCTAAACCTTCCTGATGTTCTCCAAAACCTACAATTTACACTTTTCCACCATGATGAGCAACGAGAACCCAACAAAACCCAACAAAGACCCCAAAACACGTCAAAAACACCCCAAAAAAGAACAGGATCACGCCAAAAAATAGAAGAAAACCCCAAATACCATAGATACACCCCAAGGACACCCTAAACCTACCTGATGTTCTCCTAATCCCAAAGCACACTCCCAACCACCATAAAACACATTAGGAATTCAACGAAACGCAACGGAAACCCCAAAACACTTCAAAATCACCCGAAGAAACAAGAGGATCACTCCCCCAAAAAGAAGAAAACCCCAAATACCATGAATCCACGTGAAAACTCCCCCTAAACCTACCTGAAGTTCTCCAAAACCCACAATTTACACTTTTACAACACGATGACCATGGAAAACCAAATGAAACACAAGGGAGACCCCAAAACACGTCAAAAACAACACAAAAAGTCCAGGATCATCCCCCCCCCCCCAAAAAAAAAAAAAAAAAAAAAAAAACTGAGTACCATATATCCACCCCAAAACCACCCTAAACCTACCTGATGTTCTACAAAACCCAAAATTTACACTTTTCCACCATGATGACCAACGAGAACCCAACAAAACCAAACAGAGACCCCAAAAACCTTAAAAAACACCCCAAACAAAAATGGCATCACCCCCAAAACTGGAAGAAAATCCGCCAAAACCATAGATCCACCCCAAAACCACACTACACCTACCTTATCTTCTCCAAAACCCACAATTTACCATTTCCAACACGATGACCAACGAGAACCCAACAAAACCCAACAGAGACCCCAAAAAACGTCAAAAACACCCCAAACAAGAACGGCATCACCCCCAAAACTGGAAGAAAATCCGCCAAAACCATAGATCCACCCCAAAACCACCCTAAACCTACCTGATGTTCTCCAAAACCCACAATCCACACCTATTTAACATAATGACCAACAAGAACCCAACAAAACCTAATGGAGACCCCAAAACACGTCAAAAACACCCCAAAAAATATCGGCATCACCCCCAAAACTGGAAGAAAATACGCCAAAACAATAGATCCACCCCAAAACCACCCTAAACCTACCTGATGTTCTCCAAAACCCACAATTTACACTTTTCCACTATGATGACCAACAAGAACACAACAAAACCCAACAGAGACGCCAAAAAACGTCAAAAGCACCCCAAACAAGAACGGCATCACCACCAAAACTGGAAGAAAATCCCCCAAAACCATAGATCCACCCCAAAACCACCCGAAACCTACCTGATGTTCTCCAAAACCCACAATCCACACCTATTTAACATAATGACCAACAAGAACACAATAAAACCTAATGGAGACCCCAAAACACGTCAAAAACACCCCCAAAAATATCGGTATCACCCCCAAAACTGGAAGAAAATACGCCAAAACAATAGATCCACCCCAAAACCACCCTAAACCTACCTGATCTTCTCCAAAACCCACAATTTACACTTTTCCAACACGATGACCAACGAGAACCCAACAAAACCCAACAGAGACCCCAAAAAACGTCAAAAACACCCCAAACAAGAACGGCATCACCCCCAGAACTCGAAGAAAATCCGCCAAAACCATAGATCCACCCCAAAACCACCCAACACCTACCTGATGTTCTCCAAAACCCACAATTTACCCTTTTCCAACATGATGACCAACGAGAACCCAACTAAACCCAACAGAGACCCCAAAAAACGTCAAAAACACCCCAAACAAGAACGGCATCACCCCAAAAACTCGAAGAAAATCCGCCAAAACCATAGATCCACCCCAAAACCACCCGAAACCTACCTGATCTTCTCCAAAACCCACAATCCACTCCTATTTGACATAATGACAAACAAGAACACAACAAAACCTAATGGAGACCCCAAAACACGTCAAAATAACCCAAAAAATATCGGCATCACCCCCAAAACTGGAAGAAAATAGGCCAAAACTATAGATCCACCCCAAAACCACCCTAAACCTAACTGATGTCCTCCAAAACCCACAATTTACACTTTTCCACTATGATGACCAACGAGAACCCAACAAAACCCAACAGAGACCCCAAAAAACGTCAAAAGCACCCCAAACAAGAAAGGCATCACCCCCAAAACTGGAAGAAAATCCGCCAAAACCATAGATCCACCCCAAAACCACCCTACACCTACCTTATCTTCTCCAAAACCCACAATCCACTCCTATTTAACATAATGACAAACAAGAACACAACAAAACCCAACAGAGACCCCAAAAAACGTCAAAAACACCCCAAACAAGAACGGCATCACCCCAAAAACTAGAAGAAAATCCGCCAAAACCATAGATCCACCCCAAAACCACCCTAAACCTAACTGATGTCCTCCAAAACCCACAATTTACACTTTTCCAATATGATGACCAACGAGAACCCAACAAAACCAAACAGAGACCCCAAAAAACGTCAAAAGCACCCCAAACAAGAACGGCATCACCCCCAAAACTGGAAGAAAATACGCCAAAACCATAGATCCACCCCAAAACCACCCTAAACCTACCTGATGTTCTCCAAAACCCACAATCCACACCTATTTAACATAATGACCAACAAGAACACAACAAACCTAATGGAGACCCCAAAACACGTCAAAAACACCCCCAAAAATATCGGTATCACCCCCAAAACTGGAAGAAAATACGCCAAAACCATATATCCACCCCAAAACCACCCTAAACCTACCTGATGTTCTCCAAAACCCACAATTTACACTTTTCCACCATGATGACCAACGAGAACACAACAAAACCCAACAGAGACCCCAAAAACATTAAAAAACACCCCAAACAAAAATGGCATCACCCCCAAAACTCGAAGAAAATACACCAAAACCATAGATCCACCCCAAAACCACCCTACACCTACCTGATGTTCTACAAAACCCACAATTTACACTTTTCCAATATGATGACCAACGAGAACCCAACAAAACCAAACAGAGACCCCAAAAACATTAAAAAACACCCCAAACAAAAATGGCATCACCCCCAAAACTGGAAGAAAATACACCAAAACCATAGATCCACCCCAAAACCACCCTACACCTACCTGATGTTCTACAAAACCCACAATTTACCCTTTTCCAACACGATGACCAACGAGAACCCAACTAAACCCAACACAGACCCCAAAAAACGTCAAAAACACCCCAAACAAGAACGGCATCACCCCCAAAACTCGAAGAAAGTCTGCCAAAACCATAGATCCACCCCAAAAACACCCAACACCTACCTGATGTTCTCCAAAACCCACAATTTACACTTTTCCAACACGATGACCAACGAGAACCCAACAAAACCCAACAGAGACCCCAAAAAACGTCAAAAGCACCCCAAACAAGAACGGCATCACCCCCAAAACTCGAAGAAAATCTGCCAAAACTATAGATCCACCCCAAAACCACCCTAAACCTACCTGATGTTCTCCAAAACCCACAATTTACACTTTTCCAACACGATGACCAACGAGAACCCAACAAAAACCAACAGAGACCCCAAAAAACGTCAAAAACACCCCAAACAAGAACGGCATCACCCCCAGAACTCGAAGAAAATCCGCCAAAACCATAGATCCACCCCAAAACCACCCTAAACCTACCTGATGTTCTCCAAAACCCACAATTTACCCTTTTCCAACATGATGACCAACGAGAACCCAACAAAACCCAACAGAGACCCCAAAAAACGTCAAAAACACCCCAAACAAGAACGGCATCACCCCAAAAACTCGAAGAAAATCCGCCAAAACCATAGATCCACCCCAAAACCACCCGAAACCTACCTGATCTTCTCCAAAACCCACAATCCACTCCTATTTAACATAATGACAAACAAGAACACAACAAAACCTAATGGAGACCCCAAAACACGTCAAAATAACCCAAAAAATATCGGCATCACCCCCAAAACTGGAAGAAAATACGCCAAAACAATAGATACACCCCAAAACCACCCTAAACCTACCTGATGTTCTCAAAAACCCACAATTTACACTTTTCCAATATGATGACCAACGAGAACCCAACAAAACCAAACAGAGACCCCAAAAACATTAAAAAACACCCCAAACAAAAATGGCATCACCCCCAAAACTCGAAGAAAATACACCAAAACCATAGATCCACCCCAAAACCACCCTACACCTACCTGATGTTCTACAAAACCCACAATTTACCCTTTTCCAACACGATGACCAACGAGAACCCAACTAAACCCAACAGAGACCCCAAAAAACGTCAAAAACACCCCAAACAAGAACGGCATCACCCCCAAAACTCGAAGAAAGTCTGCCAAAACCATAGATCCACCCCAAAACCACCCTAAACCTACCTGATGTTCTCCAAAACCCACAATTTACACTTTTCCAACACGATGACCAACGAGAACCCAACAAAAACCAACAGAGACCCCAAAAAACGTCAAAAACACCCCAAACAAGAACGGCATCACCCCCAGAACTCGAAGAAAATCCGCCAAAACCATAGATCCACCCCAAAACCACCCTAAACCTACCTGATGTTCTCCAAAACCCACAATTTACCATTTTCCAACATGATGACCAACGAGAACCCAACTAAACCCAACAGAGACCCCAAAAAACGTCAAAAACACCCCAAACAAGAACGGCATCACCCCAAAAACTCGAAGAAAATCCGCCAAAACCATAGATCCACCCCAAAACCACCCGAAACCTACCTGATCTTCTCCAAAACCCACAATCCACTCCTATTTAACATAATGACAAACAAGAACCCAACAAAACCTAATGGAGACCCCAAAACACGTCAAAATAACCCAAAAAATATCGGCATCACCCCCAAAACTGGAAGAAAATACGCCAAAACAATAGATCCACCCCAAAACCACCCTAAACCTACCTGATGTTCTCCAAAACCCACAATTTACCCTTTTCCACTATGATGACCAACGAGAACCCAACAAAACCAAACAGAGACCCCAAAAACATTAAAAAACACCCCAAACAAAAATGGCATCACCCCCAAAACTGGAAGAAAATACACCAAAACCATAGATCCACCCCAAAACCACCCGAAACCTACCTGATGTTCTACAAAACCCACAATTTACCCTTTTCCAACACGATGACCAACGAGAACCCAACTAAACCCAACAGAGACCCCAAAAAACGTCAAAAACACCCCAAACAAGAACGGCATCACCCCCAAAACTCGAAGAAAGTCTGCCAAAACCATAGATCCACCCCAAAACCACCCTAAACCTACCTGATGTTCTCCAAAACCCACAATTTACACTTTTCCAACACGATGAATAACGAGAACAAAACAAAACCCAACAGAGACCCCAAAAAACGTCAAAAGCACCCCAAACAAGAACGGCATCACCCCCAAAACTCGAAGAAAATCTGCCAAAACCATAGATCCACCCCAAAACCACCCTAAACCTACCTGATGTTCTCCAAAACCCACAATTTACACTTTTCCAACACGATGACCAACGAGAACCCAACAAAAACCAACAGAGACCCCAAAAAACGTCAAAAACACCCCAAACAAGAACGGCATCACCCCCAGAACTCGAAGAAAATCCGCCAAAACCATAGATCCACCCCAAAACAACCCTAAACCTACCTGATGTTCTCCAAAACCCACAATTTACCCTTTTCCAACATGATGACCAACGAGAACCCAACTAAACCCAACAGAGACCCCAAAAAACGTCAAAAACACCCCAAACAAGAACGGCATCACCCCAAAAACTCGAAGAAAATCCGCCAAAACCATAGATCCACCCCAAAACAACCCGAAACCTACCTGATCTTCTCCAAAACCCACAATCCACTCCTATTTAACATAATGACAAACAAGAACACAACAAAACCTAATGGAGACCCCAAAACACGTCAAAATAACCCAAAAAATATCGGCATCACCCCCAAAACTGGAAGAAAATACGCCAAAACTATAGATCCACCCCAAAACCACCCTAAACCTAACTGATGTCCTCCAAAACCCACAATTTACACTTTTCCACTATGATGACCAACGAGAACCCAACAAAACCCAACAGAGACCCCAAAAAACGTCAAAAGCACCCCAAACAAGAACGGCATCACCCCCAAAACTCGAAGAAAATCCGCCAAAACCATAGATCCACCCCAAAACCACCCGAAACCTACCTGATGTTCTCCAAAACCCACAATCCACACCTATTTAACATAATGACCAACAAGAACACAACAAACCTAATGGAGACCCCAAAACACGTCAAAAACACCCCCAAAAATATCGGTATCACCCCCAAAACTGGAAGAAAATACGCCAAAACCATAGATCCACCCCAAAACCACCCTAAACCTACCTGATGTTCTCCAAAACACACAATTTACCCTTTTCCACCATGATGACCAACGAGAACACAACAAAACCCAACAGAGACCCCAAAACACGTCAAAAACACCCCAAAAAATATCGGCATCACCCCCAAAACTGGAAGAAAATACGCCAAAACAATAGATCCACCCCAAAACCACCCTAAACCTACCTGATGTTCTCCAAAACCCACAATTTACACTTTTCCAATATGATGACCAACGAGAACCCAACAAAACCAAACAGAGACCCCAAAAACATTAAAAAACACCCCAAACAAAAATGGCATCACCCCCAAAACTGGAAGAAAATACACCAAAACCATAGATCCACCCCAAAACCACCCGAAACCTACCTGATGTTCTACAAAACCCACAATTTACCCTTTTCCAACACGATGACCAACGAGAACCCAACTAAACCCAACAGAGACCCCAAAAAACGTCAAAAACACCCCAAACAAGAACGGCATCACCCCCAAAACTCGAAGAAAGTCTGCCAAAACCATAGATCCACCCCAAAACCACCCTAAACCTACCTGATGTTCTCCAAAACCCACAATTTACACTTTTCCAACACGATGAATAACGAGAACAAAACAAAACCCAACAGAGACCCCAAAAAACGTCAAAAGCACCCCAAACAAGAACGGCATCACCCCCAAAACTCGAAGAAAATCTGCCAAAACCATAGATCCACCCCAAAACCACCCTAAACCTACCTGATGTTCTCCAAAACCCACAATCCACACCTATTTAACATAATGACCAACAAGAACACAACAAAACCTAATGGAGACCACAAAACACGTCAAAAACACCCCCAAAAATATCGGCATCACCCCCAAAACTGGAAGAAAATACGCCAAAACAATAGATCCACCCCAAAACCACCCTAAACCTACCTGATGTTCTCCAAAACCCACAATTTACACTTTTCCACTATGATGACCAACAAGAACACAACAAAACCCAACAGACACCCCAAAAAACGTCAAAAACACCCTAAACAAGAATGGCATCACCCCCTAAACTGGAAGAAAATACGCCAAAACCATAGATCCACCCCAAAACCACCCAACACCTACCTGATGTTCTCCAAAACACACAATCCACTCCTATTTAACATAATGACAAACAAGAACACAACAAAACCTAATGGAGACCCCAAAACACGTCAAAAACACCCCAACAAATATCGGCATCACCCCCAAAACTGGAAGAAAATACACCAAAACCATAGATCCACCCCAAAACCACCCAACACCTACCTGATGTTCTCCAAAACCCACAATTTAACCTTTTCCAACATGATGACCAACGAGAACCCAACTAAACCCAACAAAGACCCCAAAACACGTCAAAAACACCCCAAAAAAGAACAGGATCACGCCAAAAAATAGAAGAAAACCCCAAATACCATAGATCCACCCCAAAACCACCCTAAACCTACCTGATGTTCTCCAAAACCCACAATTTACCCTTTTCCAACATGATGACCAACGAGAACACAACTAAGCCCAACAGAGACCCCAAAAAACGTCAAAAACACCCCAAACAAGAACGGCATCACCCCAAAAACTCGAAGAAAATCCGCCAAAACCATAGATCCACCCCAAAACCACCCGAAACCTACCTGATCTTCTCCAAAACCCACAATCCACTCCTATTTAACATAATGACAAACAAGAACACAACAAAACCTAATGGAGACCCCAAAACACGTCAAAATAACCCAAAAAATATCGGCATCACCCCCAAAACTGGAAGAAAATCTGCCAAAACTATAGATCCACCCCAAAACCACCCTAAACCTAACTGATGTCCTCCAAAACCCACAATTTACACTTTTCCAATATGATGACCAACGAGAACCCAACAAAACCAAACAGAGACCCCAAAAACATTAAAAAACACCCCAAACAAAAATGGCATCACCCCCAAAACTGGAAGAAAATACACCAAAACCATAGATCCACCCCAAAACCACCCTACACCTACCTGATGTTCTACAAAACCCACAATTTACACTTTTCCAACACGATGACCAACGAGAACCCAACTAAACCCAACAGAGACCCCAAAAAACGTCAAAAACACCCCAAACAAGAACGGCATCACCCCCAAAACTGGAAGAAAATCCCCCAAAACCATAGATCCACCCCAAAAACACCCAACACCTACCTGATGTTCTCCAAAACCCACAATTTACCCTTTTCCAACATGATGACCAACGAGAACCCAACTAAACCCAACAGAGACCCCAAAAAACGTCAAAAGCACCCCAAACAAGAACGGCATCACACCCAAAACTCGAAGAAAATCTGCCAAAACCATAGATCCACCCCAAAACCACCCTAAACCTTCCTGATGTTCTCCAAAACCCACAATTTACCCTTTTCCACCATGATGACCAACGAGAACCCAACAAAACCCAACAAAGACCCCAAAACACGTCAAAAACACCCCAACAAATATCGGCATCACCCCCAAAACTGGAAGAAAATACACCAAAACCATAGATCCACCCCAAAACCACCCTAAACCTTCCTGATGTTCTCCAAAACCCACAATTTACCCTTTTCCACCATGATGACCAACGAGAACCCAACAAAACCCAACAAAGACCCCAAAACACGTCAAAAACACCCCAAAAAAGAACAGGATCACGCAAAAAAATAGAAGAAAACCCCAAATACCATAGATCCACCCCAAAACCACCCTAAACCTACCTGATGTTCTCCTAATCCCAAAGCACACTCCCAACCACCATAAAACACATTAGGAATTCAACGAAACGCAACGGAAACCCCAAAACACTTCAAAATCACCCGAAGAAACAAGAGGATCACTCCCCCAAAAAGAAGAAAACCCGAAATACCATGAATCCACGTGAAAACTCCCCCTAAACATACCTGAAGTTCTCCAAAACCCACAATTTACCCTTTTCCACCATGATGACCAACGAGAACACAACAAAACCCAACAGACAAACCAAAACACGTCAAAAACAACACAAAAACTCCAGGATCATCCCCCCCCCCCCCCAATAAAAAAAAAAAAAAACTGAGTACCATATATCCACCCCAAAACCACCCTAAACCTACCTGATGTTCTACAAAACCCACAATTTACATTTTTCCAATATGATGACCAACGAGAACCCAACAAAACCAAACAGAGACCCCAAAAACCTTAAAAAACACCCCAAACAAAAATGGCATCACCCCCAAAACTGGAAGAAAATACGCCAAAACCATAGATCCACCCCAAAACCACCCGAAACCTACCTGATGTTCTCCAAAACCCACAATCCACACCTATTTAACATAATGACCAACAAGAACACAACAAAACCTAATGGAGACCCCAAAACACGTCAAAAACACCCCAAAAAATATCGGCATCACCCCCAAAACTGGAAGAAAATACACCAAAACCATAGATCCACCCCAAAACCACCCAACACCTACCTGATGTTCTCCAAAACCCACAATTTAACCTTTTCCACCATGATGACCAACGAGAACCCAACAAAACCCAACAAAGACCCCAAAACACGTCAAAAACACCCCAAACAAGAACGGCATCACCCCCAAAACTGGAAGAAAATCCGTCAAAAGCATTGATCCACCCCAAAACCACCCGAAACCTACCTGATGTTCTCCAAAACCCACAATCCACACCTATTTAACATAATGACCAACAAGAACCC
>NW_028181202.1:27107-72483 GCF_964211825.1 Aythya ferina | reverse complement strand
GGGGGATTAATGAGGGTTATAAGGGGATAATGGGGGTCCTGGGGGCTGGGGGGGGACTGGGGGGGCTGGGGGAGGTCCGGAGGGGTCGTGGGGGGGGCCTGGGAGGGTCTTAGGGGGGTCCTGGGGGGGTCTTGGGGGGCTGGGGGGTGAAATGGGGTCCTGGGGGGATTAATGAGGGTCCCGGGGCCTTAATGAGGGCCCTGCCAGTCCCCAAATGCATCTGGGGGAGCTGCAGGAGGGGGAATTTTTTGGGGGGGGGGTCTTTGCTGACCCCCCCATGGCCCCCCCCAGGTGAACCCCAACAGCATCGCGGCCAAGGACGGGCGCATCCGCGAGGGCGACCGCATCATCCAGGTGTGGGGGGGCTTTTTTTCACCTATGGGGGGGCTCATTCAGCCCTGCTGACCCCTCCCCTTTAATTCCTGCCCCCCCACACCCCAAATTTCTGTGCCCCCCCCCCAGATTAACGGGGTGGAGGTGCAGGACCGCGAGGAGGCCGTGGCCTTCCTCACCCGCGAGCAGCAAACCAACATCTCCCTCCTCCTCGCCCGCCCCGACAGCCAGGTGGGTGCCGGGGGGGGGCTTTAATTTATTGGGGGGGGGCCCCGAAGGTGCTGACCCCCCCCGTTTTATCCCCGTCCCCCCCCAGAGGTGGAAGGACAGCGACCGCGAGGATTTTCTGGATGATTTTGGGTCCGATGAGGAGGGGGAGCTGCAGCAGAGGGGGGGGGCTTGGACCCCCCCGGGGCAGGTAGAGGTGGGGGAGGGGCAATGAAGGGGATGGGGGGGGAATAAAGGGAGATTGGGGGGATAGAGGGTGCTGGGGGGGTAATAAAGGGGTTTGGGGGGGTAATTAGGGGGCTTGGGGGGTAATAGAAGGTGCTGGGGGGTAATAAAGGGGCGTGGGGGGTAATAAAGGGGACCGGGGGGGCAATAAAGGGGCTTGGGGAGGCAATAAAGGGAGCTGGGTGGGCAATAAAGGGTCTGGGGGGGGCAATAAGGAGTCTTGGGGGGGTAATAGAAGGTCCTGGGGGGTAATAAGGGGTCTTGGGGGGGCAATAAAAGGTCTTCGGGGACAATAGGGGATCCTGGGGGAGGCAATATGGGGTTTGGGGGGGCAATAAAAGGCCTGGGTGTCACTAAAAGGGTCTGGGGGTGTCCCCCCTGCCCCCCCAGGCCCCCAGCCCGTCCCCCCCCTGCCCGCGGGGCGCGGAGCCGGACAGCGGCGTGGGGCGCACGGACGAGAGCACCCGCAACGAGGAGAGCTCAGAGCACGACCTCCTGGGCGACGACGCCGCCGACGCGCCCCCCCCGCGCCCCCCCCGCGCCCCCACGGCCCCCCGGCCCCGCCACGCCCGGCCCGGAGCCGGATTCGGAGCGGGAACTGGATCCGGAGCCGGATTCGGATCAGGAGCCGGAGCTGGAGCTGGGTTTGGACCTGGAGCTGGATCCGGAGCTGGATCGCAAGGTGCAATGGGGGCAGCAGGAAGACCCGGAGCTGGAGCGGGATTTGGAGCAGGATCCGGAGCCGGATTCGGAGCTGGAGCTGGGTTTGGATCCGGACCCGGAGCTGGATTCGGATCCGGATCGCGGAGTGGAGCGGGAAGACCCGGAGCTGGATCGCAGGGCCCGGCCGGGGGGAGGCCTGGAGCGGGCTGTGCGTCCCTTGGAAGAGCTGGAGCTGGATCAGGATCTGGATCCACTCCGCCTAATGGAAGACACGGAGCTGGATTCGGGGCTGGATCCACGCTGCC
Source organism: Aythya ferina (assembly GCF_964211825.1). Classification (NCBI taxonomy): domain Eukaryota; kingdom Metazoa; phylum Chordata; class Aves; order Anseriformes; family Anatidae; genus Aythya; species Aythya ferina. The sequence continues at coordinate 70,729 of NW_028181202.1, read as the reverse complement.
CAGCGGAAAACACGGAGCTGGATCCATGCTGCCTAATGGAAGAGCCGGAGCTGGATCAGGATCCGGATCCTCACCACCCACCACAAGACCCGGAGCTGGATCAGGATCTGGATCCACGCTGCCTAATGGAAGACCTGGAGCTGGATCAGGATGCGGATCCACCCTGCCTAATGGAAGATCTGGAGGTGGATCAGGATCCGGATCTACCCTGCCCAATGGAAAACCCGGAGCTGGATCAGGATCAGTATCCACCCTGCCCAATGGAAGACCTGGAGCTGGATCAGGATCTGGATCCATGCTGCCCAATGGAAAACCCGGAGCTGGATCAGGATCCGGCTCCACCCTGCCACCCGCAAAACCCGGCTCTGTCTCCAGCCCACCGCCCGGAGCGGGCTCGGGGCTGCCGGCAAAACCCGGAACCGGCTCGGGAGCCCCAGCGGGGCTGAGCCAGGCCGAGCTGCGGCGCTACCGGCAGCTCCGCGGGCGCCTGGGGCCGGCGGCGGGGGGGCGAGCGGAGCTGGCGCTGCTGGAGGAGGAGCTGCGGCACCTGGAGTTCAAGTGCCGCCACCTCCTGCGGGCGCAGAAGATGGAGCGGCTGCGGGAGCGCTGCCTCCGCGCCTGGCTGGAGGCCGGGGGGGGCGACCCCCCCTTGGCCGACATCTCCGAAGCCCCCGAGCGGGACAGCAGCAGCGCCTACAACACCGGGGAGAGCTGCCGCAGCTCCCCGCTGCTCGCACCAGTGCCACCAGTACAACCAGTAGGGCCTCCCAGTAAGACCCAGCGGGGCAAACGGCCCGGCCGGGACCGCCTGCTGAAGGCTCGGGCCATCAAGATCCTGGAGGAGCGCGGGGGGGGCTCGACCACCGACGACGACGCCCGCAGCGAGCTCAAACTGGGGCGCTACTGGAGCCGCGAGCAGCGCAAGCAGCACTTGGCCAGGGCCCGCGAGCAGCGCCGCCGCCGGGAGCTGCTCCTGCTCCAGGCCAGGGCCGACGACAACAAAGGGAGCCCCCTGGGGGGGGCCGCCGAGGGGGGGGGTCCCCAGCCTGCCCCCCCGGTCCCCCCCCCGGGGCAAGGGGGGAGAGGGAGAAGCCTGAGGAAGAGGAGCCGGCGCATCCTGGACAACTGGGCGGCCATCCAGGGGATGCTGGCACGGGGGGCGGACGGGGGACGCGTCTACAACCCGCTGCTGTCGGTCACCACCGTCTGAGGGGGGGGGTTTGGGGTGGGGGTGGGTGTGGGAGACCCCTCCCGGAAAGGGGAGGGGGTCCCGGTGTTGTTACTGGGGACGGGGAGTGGGATAGCTGGGTTTTGGGGGGGTCCTGGTATCAATAGGGACCCCCCCCATCTGTTTTGGGGGTCCTAGTGTCAGCAGGGACCCCCCTCATCCATTTGGGGGGGTCCTGGTGTCACTGGGACCCCCCCACACCCATTTTGGGGGTTCCTGCTATCAATGGGCACCCCCCCCATGTGTTTCAGGGGGTCTCAGTGTCACTGGGACCCCCCTGTCTGTTTTTTGGGTGGTTCCTGCTATCACCAGGACCCCCCCCTTTTATTTTAAGGGCTCCCAGCACCACCAGAGATCCCCCCCTTTCCCATTCTGGGGGCCCCCCCGCCAATTTTGGGGGGCTCCCAATATCACCAGCCCCCCCCGCCCATTTTTGGGGTTCCCGATACCCCTCTGGGACCCCCCCTAATTTTGGGGGTTCCTATGACCTTTGGGAACCCCCCCGCCAAGTTTTGGGGGTCCCATTATGACTGGGGACCCCCCCCCCACGTGCCCATGTTTGGGGGTCCCCACTTCCCTTGTGTCCCCCCCCCCTTCAAGCACAAAGGGGGGGGGTTCGTCCCCCCCACACTCATCGTCATGTCTGTGAATGTGGCTGGTTTTGGGGTTTTTTGGGTCTTTTTTACATTTTTTTTATGATGGTGTCCCCCCCCCCGCTGTCCTCCCCCATTGTCCTGCCCCCCACCCCCTCGCAGGGCTTGTCGGGGTGGGGGGGGTCCCCGTTTGTGTGCCCCCCCCCCAGGTGTCACCCATCTGTTCTGGCCCCTTTGTGTTTTGGGTCTGGGGGGGGGGGTGGGTATTTTGGGGAAATAAAGCAAAAAAACTCGTTTTTACTCATTTCAACACCGGTTTGGAGCCTCGTTTTTTCCACATCCCCACCCCCCAAAAAAACCTTCAATACACTCCAAAAACCCCTCAACTCCCCCCAAAAAAAACCTCTTGAAACGCCCTCAAACCCCCTTAAGATCCCCAAAACCCCCCCTAAAACCCCTCAATCCCCCCCAGAAAAATACAAGACCCCAAATCCCCCCCCGAATAAAACCAGGCAGGCAGCACGCTGTTGAAGGGGGGGGGGGCAGCCCCCTAACACCTTTATTCCTTCCATCACAAGGCCCCCCCAGCCCCAAAACCAGGCAGGGGCGACCCCGAGGGCCCTCCCTGTGGATTTTGGGGTCGGGGGGGGTCCCAGGGAGGGGTCAGGCGGCGTGCAGGGCGCGCCAGCGGTCGAGGGGGCCGCGGCTGGGGACGTATTTGACCCCGCAGCCGTCGGGGATGAGGCGCTTCTGGGCCACCATCTCCTCGAAGGCGTCGGCGTTGAACTTGGTGAAGCCCCACTTCTTGGAGATGTGGATCTGGGGGGGGGGGAAAGGGGTTGGTGACCCCCCCAGGGGGATCTGGGGGGGGTTTATGGGGGTTTTGGGGGGCTGAGAGGGGTTAATGGGGGCCTGATGGGGGTTAATGGGGGACTTGGAGGGTTCTTGAGGGACTAATGGAGGTCTTGGGGGGTTCTGGGGGGGTCTCATGGGGGTCCTGTGGGTGTTAAAGGGGTTGGTGACCCCCCTGGGGGGGTGCTGGGGGGGTTTTATGGGGGTCTTGGGGGGCTGGGAGGGGTTAACGGGGGCCTGATGGAGGTTAATGGGGGTCTTGGGAGGCTAATTGGGGTCCCTAGGGGGCTTGAAGTGTGCTGGGGGCCTCAAATCTTTTTTAGGGGGGTCTAATTTTTTGGTAACCCCCCCGGGGGGGTCCGGGGGGGCTCAGGTACCTTCTGCCTGCCGGGGAACTTGAACTTGGCCCTGCGCAGCGCCTCCACCACGTGCTCCTTGTTCTGCGCCTTGGTGCGGATGGACATGATCACCTGCCCGATGTGCACCCTCGCCACCGTCCCCTGCGGCTTCCCAAACGCCCCCCTCATCCCTGTCTGCAGCCTGGGGGGGCACAAAATCCACTGTCACCCCCGCCTTTTATTGTAGGAAGGGGTCTTTGTGCCCCCAGCCCCTTGGGACGCCCGGCAGGGGGGTGCCACCGGGCGCCCTACACAGCCGGGGGAGTTGCTGTGCGCAGCCAGTGCACGCCGGGGCCCCACGGGGAAAAGGGACCCCGACCGGCTTAATTAGCTGCGGGGGGGGGTCGGGGGGTGTGTGGCCCCCCCCGGGGGGGTGTTTGGATTTGGGGGGGGTCCCGACCTGTCGGCGCCGGCGCAGGAGAGCATCTTGTTGATGCGGATGACGTGGAAGGGGTGCAGGCGCACGCGGATGTGGAAGCCGTCCTTGCCGCAGCTCTTCACCATGTACTTGTTGGCGCAGATGCGGGCAGCTTCCAGGGCTGGGGGGGTCAAAAATTAATTGGGGGGGTCAAAAATTAATTTTGGGGGGTTAAAAGTTAATTGGGGGGGGTAGGGTCAAGGAGCTGGAGGCGGCCCCAGCCCTCCTCCGGGCCTCCTGTCCCATAGAGGAGCCCGTTAATTAAGCCCTGCCCCCAGTAACTAAACCCCCTCCTTCATAACTAAAGCTTCTCCCCCGGGGTAATTAAAGCCCCCCCCGATTAATTAAGCCCCTCCCAGGTTAATTAAGGCCCCCCCCGGGTTAATTACCCCCCCCCCCACTCACCCTCGGAGCTGAGCTGCTCGTACTCATCCGACACCATGTGGCCGCAGAGGGGGAACTCGTCCACCTTCGCCTTCTTGCGGCCCAGGTCAAAGATGCGGATTTTGGGGTCTGGGGGGGGGGCAGCAGTTAGCGGGGGGGGTCCTCAGTGCCCCCCCCCCCCAACCACCACCCACCCCAGGGCTGCTGGGAGCCCCCCCGAGCCTTACCGGGCACCCCCCTGCAGAAGCGGGACTTGGGGTAGGGCTTGTTCTTGCAGTATCTGTAACTGGGGGGGGAATTAATTGGGGGAGGGGTTAATTAGTTGGGGGAAATAATAAAGGGGGGGAGTAAAAATAAAAAGGGGGGTGGGTAGGAAATGAAAAGGGGGGGTAGGAAATGAAAGGAGGGGGCAATAAGGTGAAGGAGGGGATCAGAAATTGAAAGGGGGGGGGGTCAGAAAAAAGGGGGAAGGAAATTAATTAAAGAGGGGAGAAATTAATGAAAGGAGGGGCGAAATAATTAAAGGGGGGGCAGATTAATTAAAGGGGGGGCAGATTAATTAAAGGGGGGAGGAACCAGGGGAAATTTGGGACAAATTAATAAAGGGGGGAGGCACACAAATCGACCCCCTCCCCCCCCCCAAACCCTTCAGCGCCCCCCCGACAGCCCCGTGACGTCACGCCCCGCGCAGTGACGTCACGCCAGCCGCGGTGACGTCACGCCGCTCACCATCGCGCCGGGCGGCGGCCCATGGCGGCTCCGCGCCGGGGGGGACCTGGAAAAGAGGAGGGGGCGCGGGTGGGTGCCACGGCAACGGGGTTGCCATGGTAACCGGGTTATCACGGCCACCGCGTTGCTATGGTAACGGGGGAGGCCTAGCAACGCCCCCCGCCGCGCGGCGCCGCGGCCCTGCTCTCACCTCGCCGAGCGCTAAAGAGAAGGCGGCGGCGCCTGCGCGCTGCTTATATACCCCGCCCCGCCCCCGGCTTCCGGTCACCGCCCCTCAGCTTCCGGCGGCGCTCTAGCCGCACTTGGAGGACCGGCTTGCGGCAAGAGCAGCGCTCGTCGGCGGAGGCGGCGGGTGGCGGGGAAACGGGGCGCGGGGCTCGGGGCACGGGGGGGGTTGGGGGGGTCGCGGTGGTGCCGGGATGCGCAGCGGCGGCTCCGGGAGCCGTTTCCCGACCATAGAGGTGAAGGGCGGCGTTCTAGCACGCGCCTGGAGCATAGAGAGGAGAGCGAGCCAATCAGAGAGCAGGACCGGAGAGGTGGGCGGGGAGAATGGTGGGGAGTGCGCAGGCGCGTTTTCTCGCGACGCTCTAGCGAGCGCGTTCCACCATAGAGAGCTGCGCATGCGCAGACGCAAGACTCGCCGCCATCTTGTGCTTTCGACGGCGATTATGCGCATGCGCACCCCACGCGTCTCCGGCGTGACCGCCGAGCGGACGGCGCCTGCGCTTTAATTTACATAGCCCCGCCCATCCTCACCGAGCCGAAAAAAGAGGGCGGTCTCGTGCGTATTTGCATATAATTTGCGTAAATAGGGGCGGGACTACGTGGGGAAAGAGGAGAGGAGGCGTGGCGTGGGGCATGGGGGCGGGGAGGGTTCGGCACCCTCACCTAAGAGGCGACCCCGCGGCGTGGGGGTCTCAGGGGGAGACACTACGCCATTCCCCTTTTGGGGGGGGGGGGGGGGGGGGGGGGCTGTGTGTGGCGTGGCGTGCTCCCGTACTTCCTGTTGTGTTTTTGGGGTTTTATTGCTCTTAATGAGCTATCCTAAGTTGTGTTTTTGCGGTCCCGAAATCGGACGCTTTTGACCTCATTTTCTTTACGGCGGTGGGGTCTCTGCCTCCCGTACAGGGGTAGTGTGGGGGGGGCTGTGACCCCACGCCCTATAGGGTTCATCCTGTAGGGTCACGTGTCTCACACCCTGTCCTGTGGAGCCCCCCCCATCTTCGTGTGTCACCCTTGTATAGGTCCCCCCCCCCCCCCCCCCCGGCCCCCCGTTTTGGCACTGCTCGACCCCCCCCAGGACCTCCCTCACCCTAACACCCCCACTACCCCACCCCAACACCCCCCCATAGCCCACAACCCCCCAGTACCCCCCCATCCTCCCCAATACCCCCCCATGCCCCCCCAACCGCCCCCAATAACCCCCCTGACCCCACTATCCACCCCCAATTCCCCCCCCAAACGCCACTATCCCCCCCCCACTACCCCCAATCTCCCCCCAGCCCCCAATCCCCCCCCCAGCACACTCAGAGCCGCCTGGAAGCAGAACAAGTTTTTATTGGGGTTCCTCGTCCCACCCCCTCACCCCCCCCACGAGGGGAGGCTGAGAGGAAGGGGGCAAGGAGGGGGGGGGGGCAGCGCGAGCCCCCCCACACGCCCCTATTACAAAAAAAAAAAAAAAAGAATAAAATAAAGAGAAAAAAAATAAAAAAATTGGCGTGGGGCGGGGGGGGAGCATAAAATGTGAAGGGGGGTGCGGCGGTGGGGGGTTTTGGGGTGGGGGGGGGTCCGGGGGGGTGCTCAGGGCACGGAGAGGTGGAAGGGGCTGTGGGGGACGTGCTGGTCGCCCCACTTGAGCACCAGGACGTAGTCGCCGCGCTCGCGCAGGAGGTAGCCCACGCTGTAGAGTTGGTGGCCCAGGTGCTTCACCACCAGCTCCTCGCACGGCGCCCGCGGGCCCTGCACCCCCACCAGCAGCATGTTGTTCCCTGCGGGGGGGGAAAAGAGGGTGAGGGGGGGTCCCTGAAAGAGTGGGGGTAGCCCCCAGGGGTTGGCCCTGCTGGGAGGGAGGGCAGAAGCCAAAGAGGGGAAGGGGCACAAAGCAGCCCCCCCCCCAGCCATTTAACCCCCCCCCAGAATTATTTAACCCCCCTCCCGAATCATTCACCCCCCCAAAGTGAAATAACCCCCCCCAAAATCATTTAACCCTCCCCCCAAGTCAATTAACCCCCCCCCAAATAATTTAATGTCCCCACAAAGTCAATTAACCCCCCCCCCACGAAGCCATTTACCCCAAACCAAAAAACCCTGAAATCTGGGAGGGACCCCAAAATGGGGGGAGACCCCAAAATATGAAGAGGACCCCGAAAGTGGCGGAGACCCCGAAATGGTGCCGTACCCGCCTTGCTGCAGTCGACGGTGAAGGAATTCTTCTGGCCCACAAAGGCTTTGCTGAGCCCCAGCCCCTTGGCCACCACCTTGGAGGCATCTGAAAATTTGGGGGAGGCCCCGGGGGGGGCCGCCCCCCCTGCCACTGCCGCCGCTGGGGGGGCCGCAGCCATCAGAGGCACCGGGGCCCCCCCCGCGTCCACCAGCACTGAGGAGCTCTCGCGAAGGCTGTGGCTGCTCACTAAGCGGGGACCTGGGGGGGAGAAATGGGGGAAAATGGGGAAATCGGCCCCAAAACGGGCCCTGAAAGGGGAGCGGCGCCCCCCAGAAAACACCTCAAAGGTTCCTGCCCCCCCCCAGGCTCAGCACAGCCCCCCCAGAGCCCTTCTGTCTTCTGAAGTGCTCCCCAAAACCCCTCCTGGCCCCCCAACCCTGCCCTGAGCCCCCCCATTTCCACCCCAAATGCCCCCTAAATCCCCTCTAACACCCCCTAAACCCCCCAAATCCCCCCCCCAGCCCCCCCGTACCGGTGATCTTGGCCTTGAAGGGGCTGCCAGCGATGTGGTGTGGCCCCCCAAACACCCCCAAATCCCCCCCAAATCCCCCCAACTCCCCCTAAATCACCCCCAAACCTCCCCAAATCCCCTCCAAGTGCCCTCTAACACCCCCAAATCCCCCCCCAGCCCCCCCGTACCGGTGATCTTGGCCTTGAAGGGGCTGCCGGCGATGTGGTGCGGCCCCCCGAACTTGATGGCGATGAGGTAGCTGCCGGGGGCCATGGGGGTGTAGGTGACGCGGCAGCCCTCGGCGCACTCCTCGCACTCCATCTTCACCTTGGAGGGGCCGTCGATGGTGATGGCCAGCGCCCCCGGGCCCGCCTTCGACGTGTTCACCACGAATTCTGCCGGGGAGCCTGGGGGGGGGACACGGGGAGGGTAAGGGGGGGTTACAGGGTAATTTGGGGGGGATTTGGGGGGGATTGGGGGAGATTTGGGAGGTTACAGGGGGGTTTGGGGAGGATTTGGGGGGATTTGAGGGGGGATTTGGGGGTTACAGGGGGTTACAGGGGGGTTTGGGGGGGATTGGGGGAGATTTGAGGGGGGTTGAGGGGGTTGGGGGGAATTTGGGGGAGACTTGGGGGGTTACAGGGGGGTTTGGGGGGGATTTCCTGACCCCACAAGCCCCCCCTCCCGACCCCATGAACCCTCCTCGACCCCATAACACCCCCCTGACCCCATAACGTCCCCTCCTGACCCCATAACGCCCCCACTGACCCCACAAAGCCCCTCCCGACCCCACAAGCCCACCCGAGACCCCCCGAGGAGCCCACCCCCGACCCCATAACACCCCCCCCGACCCCATAACGCCCCCCCCTCGCCCCCATACCTGTGGTGCCTCCCTCCAGGCCGGGCCCGTACGCGGACACGAGCCCGGGGTCCCCGGCCTGCCCCGGCTCCCCCACGCGCACCTTGAAGGGGCTGCCGGGGATGTGGGCGCCGTCGAACTTGACGTCGATGGAGTAGACGCCGTTCTCCCGGGGGATGAAGCGCACCGCGTACTTGTCTGGGGGGGGGGAAGGGGGTCAGCACGGACACAGCCCCCCCCGAGACCCCCCCGACCCCAAAAGCAGCCCCCGGGCTCAAGGGGGTCTCCAAAAGGTCGAGGTGTTGGGCTGGAGGGGGTGGATGGGGGAGGAGCCCAAAAAAGACCCCCAAGAGACCCCCCCAAACGACCCAAAAAAGACCCTCAAAAAAAGACCCTAAAAAAGGACCCTAAAAAAAAAATCCACAAAAAAAAAACAACAAAAAAAGACCCAAAAAAAGACCCCCAAAAAAGAAAGACCTTCCCAAAAAAGACTCCCAAAGAAGGCCCCCAAAAGGACCCCAAAAAAAGACCCCAAATAGACCCCAAAATGACCCAAAAAAGACCCCCCAAAAACCAAAAAAATACCCCAAAAGAAGACCCCCAAAAGACCCCAAAATGACTCCAAATAGACCCCAAAAAGACCCCCAAAAGACCCCAAAAAAAAGACCCCCCAAAAAATATAGGGGGCTCCCTAAAGCCCCCCCATGACCCACAGGACACCCCAAAACCCCAACACAGGGGTTGGGGGGGCACCGAGACCCCCTCCCCACCCCCCAAAAAGCTCCACGGGATGAGGAGCACTGCGCCCATTCCCCCCCACCCCATAAAAAAATCCCTCTACGGGGCTTTGGCGGGGTCCTACGGGGCGGGGGGGTGCGGGGGGGTTTTGGGGGGTCCCGGGGGGTCCGGGGGGGTCCCGGGGGGGTCCCCTCACCTTCGGTGACCTCGGAGATGTGGCACTCCTCCAGGGCGCCCGAGGGGCTGTGCACTTTGGCGTCCAGCACCCCCTTGGCCCCGTTGAGGCTGACGGCGAAGGAGGCCGGCTGGTGAACCTTCAGGCCCGACTCCTGGGGGGGCAGACACCATCAGGGCCGGGGGGGGCGCCCCCAAATACGCAGCGCCCCCAAAAGGAGCAGGGAGGGGGGAGGAAGGGGAGGAGAGAGGAGGTGTGGGGGGGAGGGGGGTCAAACGGCCCCAAAGCCCGGCCTGAACGAACACGGGGTCTTGCCATAAATAACCCCAAATCCAGGCCTAAATCGACCCTAAATCCTGCCCCTAACAATCCCAAATCATGCCCCAAATCCTGCCCCAAATCAACCCCAAAATCCTGCCCCAAATCCTGTCCTAAACAACCCCAAAATCCTGCCCCAAACCAACCCCAAATCAACCCCTAAATCCTGCCCCAAATCAACCCTAAATCCTGCCTCTAAGTCACCCCAAAATCCTGCCCTAAATCCTGCCCTGAATCACCCCCAAATCACCCTAAAATCACCCCCAAATCCTGCCCCAAATCACCCCCAAATCCTGCCCCTAAACCCTGCCCCAAATTACCCCAAAATCACACCCAAATCCTGAGTCTAAGTCACCCCAAAATATGCCCCAAATCAACCCCAAATTCCTGCCCTAAATCTTGCCCAAATCACCCCCAAATCCTGTCCTAAACAACCCCAAAATCTTGCCCTGAACAACCCCAAATCCTGCCCTAAATCAACCCCAAGGCACCCCCAAAATCCTGTCCCTAAACCCTGTCCCAAATCACCCCCAAATCCTGCCCCTAACAACCCCCAAATCAACCCCAAAATCCTGCCCCAAACCACCCCCAAATCCTGCCCCTAAACCCTGCCCTAAACGACCCCAAATCCTCCCCAAATCCCCCCAAAATCCTGCCCCAAGTAACCCCAAATCCTGCCCCCAAACCTGCCCCCAATCACCCCCAAATCCCGCCCTAAATCACCCCCAAACCACCCCCAAATCCCCCCCAAACAGTCCCGGTGGGGGGCGACCCCCCCAAAACCCTCCCCCTAAACACCCCTGGGGGCTTCCGCACCCCACAAATCCCCCCCATACACCCGGGGGGGGTCACCCCAAAAAACAACCCCCTGGGGGGGGGCCCCACACCCCAAAACCCCCCCAGAGGGGATCTGCACCCCAAGATCCCCCCCTGGGGGAGCTCCACACCCCGAGACCCCCCCTGGAGACCCCAAAACCCGGCTCTGGGGATCCCCCAAAATATTCGGGGACATGGGGGTGACCCCAAAAACCACGGGGGGGTCCCCAAAAACACGGGGGGGTCTCGGGGAGGGATTTAGGGTTTCCCCCCCCCCCCAGTCCCACCCAGCACCCCACTTACCTTATGGGGCCGCGGGGCTCAGCGGGGCAGAACGGGGGTCCCGGCCCCCGCTTTTGGGGTGCGGGGGGGGCCCTGGGGGGCCCGTTCTGCCCCGCTGAGGCCCGGCTGACCCCGGTGGCCCCCACCCCAAAAATTTGGGGGGGGGGGAGGGCTGTTAATAGCCTTTAAAAGAGGCACGGGAGAAGAGCCCTGGGGGGGCGCCCGGGCACCGCAGGGACCCCACCACCCCCTATGGAGCTGTGCTGACCCTACAGGCACCCCTAAACCCCACTGGGACCCTATAGGGACCCCTAAACCCCATTGGGACCCTATAGGCACCCCTAAACCCCACTGGGACCCTATAGGCACCCCTAAACCCCATTGGGACCCTATAGGCACCCCTAAACCCCACTGGGACCCTATAGGCACCCCTAAACCCCATTGGTACCCTATAGGGACCCCTAAACCCTACTGGGGCCCTGTGGAACTGGGCTGACCCTATAGGCACCCCTAAACCCCATTGGGACCCTATAGGGACCCCTAAACCCTAGTGGGGCCCTACAGGCACCCCTAAACCCCATTGGGGCCCTATAGGGACCCCTAAACCCCACTGGGACCCTATAGGCACCCCCAAACCCCACAGGGGCCCTATAGAGCTGTGCTGCTCCTTGAGACCCTATGGAGGCCCCACTAGAGGCCCTATTAGAGGCCCTGTGGAGCCCTAAGGAAGCCCTATAGAGGTTCTCCTGCCCCCGGAGGTGCTATGGATGCCCTATAGAGGCCCTATAGAGCCCTACGGAGGTCCTCCTGCCCTATGGAGGCCCTATAGAGGTTCTTCTGCCCCTGGAGGCCCTACAGAGGCCCTGTGGAGGCCCTATAGAGGTTCTCCTGCTCCCGGAGGCCCTATAGAGGCCCTATGGAGCTCTCCTGCCCCCAGAAGCCCTACAGATGACCTATAGAGGCCCTATAGAGGCTCTCCTGCCCGAGGCCCTATGGAGGCCCTATAAAGCCCTATTGAACCCTACTGTTAGGAATGTTTTAACAATTCATGTCCATAAAGAACAGTCCTGTCTGCCTCTGGGCCCTGCACTGGAGCCCCTCCTGCCCCGGAGGCCCTATAGAGGCCCTACTGAGCTGTATAGAGGCCCTATTGAGCCCTATGGAGGCCCTATGGAGCCCCTCCTGCCCAGGAGGCCCTATAGAGTCCCTATAGAGGCCCTATTGAGCCCTCTGGAGGCCCTATAAAGCCCTATTGAACCCTATGGAGCCCCTCCTGCCCCAGAGGCCCTATAGAGCCCTTCCAGAGGCCCTCCGGAGGCCCTATGCAGCCCTATAGAGCCCTATGCAGCCCCTCCTGCCCTGCAGAGCCCCCCGAGAGCCCCTATAGAGGTTCTCCTTCCCTCCGGAGGCCCTATAGAGCCCTATAAAGCCCTATAGAGCCCTATAGAGCCCTATGCAGCCCCTCCTGCCCTATAGAGCCCCTATAGAGGTTCTCCTTCCCTCCGGAGGCCCTATAGAGCCCTATAGAGCCCCTCCTGCCCTATAGAGCCCCCCGAGAGCCCCTATAGAGGTTCTCCTTCCCTCCGGAGGCCCTATAGAGCCCTATAGAGCCCTATGCAGCCCCTCCTGCCCTATAGAGCCCCTATAGAGGTTCTCCTTCCCTCCGGAGGCCCTATAGAGCCCTATGCAGCCCTATAGAGCCCTATAGAGCCCTATGCAGCCCCTCCTGCCCTGCAGAGCCCCCCGAGAGCCCCTGTAGCGCCCGTGGGTGCCGTGCCAGCCGTGCGGGGCCTTCTCCCGGTGCCTCACCTGAAGGCTAGAAACAGTGAGGCGCCGCGCCGCGTCGCAGGGCGAGGAGGCCGACACCACGAAGGGGCTGTCGGGGACGTGCTCCTCGTTGAACTTCACCGACACCTCGTAGTCGCCTGCGGGGCAGCGGGGCAGTTAACGGGGCGCTCATGGGGCGTCCTTAATGGGGTGTCATTAATGGGGTCCTTAATGGGGTCCTTAATGGGGTGTCCTTAATGGGGTGTCCTTAATGGGGTCCTTAATGGGGTGTCCTTAATGGGGCGTCCTTAATGGGGTCCTTAATGGGGTGCTTGGGGACAGGGGGTGGTAGTGGGGTGTCATTAATGGGGTCCTTAATGGGGTGTCCTTAATGGGGTGTCCTTAATGGGGTCCTTAATGGGGTGTCCTTAATGGGACTCCTTAATGGGGTGCTCGGGGACGGGGTTCATTTAATGGGGTGTCGTTAATGGGACTCCTTAATGGGGCGCTCAGGAATAGGGGGTTGGTAATGGGGTGTCATTAATGGGGTCCTTAACGGGGCGCTCGGGGATGGGGTTCATTTAATGGGGTGTCGTTAATGAGACTCCTTAATGGGGCGCTCGGGAATGGGGGGCATTAATGGGGGTCTCATTAATAGGGCACTCAGAAACTGGGTTCATTAATGGGGTGTCGTTAATGGGGGTCCCTAATGGGGTGCTCGGGGACGGGGTGGTAATGGGGTGTCATTAATGGGGTCCTTAATGGGGTGTTCGGGGATGGGGTTCATTTAATGGGGTGTCCTTAATGGGACTCCTTAATGGGGCGCTCAGGAACAGGGGGCGTTAACGGGGGTCCCATTAATAGGGCACTCAGAAACTGGGTTCATTAATGGGGTGTCGTTAATGGGACTCCCTAATGGGGCGCTCATTAATGGGGTTCATTTAATGGGGTGTCATTAATGGGACTCCTTAATTGGGCGCTCGGGAACATCCCTTAATGGGGATGAGGTTACCAGGATTAACAGGGATAGGATTAATGGGGTTAATGGGGATGGGATTAACGGGGATGAAGTCACCGGGATTAGCGGGGATGGGATTAGTGGGATTACTGGGGACAGGATTAGTGGAGACGAGGTTACTGGGGTTGGTGGGGATGGGATTAATGGGGTTAACGGGGACGGGATTAACGGGGATGAAGTCACCGGGATTAGCGGGGACGGGATTAGTGGGATTAGCAGGGTCGGGATTACCGGGCCCCCGTACCGGGCTCCTGCACCACGTAGGAGACGCCGCAGGAGCCGTCCTTGCGGTCCTCGAAGGCGATCTCGGCCTTGCTGGGCCCCTCCACGGCGATGGAGAGCCCCCCGGCCCCCGCCTCGCGCGTCCAGATGCTGAATTCGGCTGGGGGGGGGGCACGGGGGGGTCAGGGGGGCGCCCCCGGGTAGGTTTTGGGGTGCCCCAGGGGGATTTGGGGGGGATTTGGGGGCACCCCAGGGGAGGATTGGGGTCCTCAGAGGGCTGGGGGTGGCAACGGGGGGGCGTTGGGGGTGCCCTGGGGGGCTTTGGGGTGCCCCGGGGGGGTTTAGGGGTGACCCCAGGTGGGTTTTGGGGTGTCTTTGGGGCCTCTTAAAGACCCCAAACTCCCCTCTTTTCCCCCAACCTGCTGGGGCCGGTTTTGGGGCACCTTTAGGGACTTCTGAAGCCCCCAGCCCCCCCTTACCCCCCCCCAGGGACAGGCTTTGGGTTCTCAGGGCCAGTTTTGGGACATCTTAGGGCACTTCTGGAGACCCCAAGTCCCCCCAGGGCTGGTTTTGGGGCACATTTGAGAACTTTCAGAGACCCCAAATCCCCCTCGCATACCCCAAAGCTCCCCGGGGCACCTTTTGGGGCACATTTGGGGAGTTTTGGAGACCCCAAGCCCCCCCCATACCCCCCGGGGACAGGTTTTGGGTGCCCATAACTGCTTTGGGGACATCTCCGGGGACTTTTAAAGCCCCCAAACCCCCTCTTAACCCCCCCGACCCCATTTCCTTGAACCCCCCCCCACCCCAAAACTCACCTGGCACTCCGGCCTCGGCCCTCTCGAGGCCGGGCCCCCCGGCGCGCACCTTGTGGGCCCCCCCCTCGCCCAGGGGGCCGACGGTGAACTGGAAGGGGCTGCCGGGGACGTGCTGCCCCCGGTGGTCCTTGACGCTCACCGAGTGCCCCCCCGTCTCGCTGGGGACGAAGCGGATGCTGTAGGCGCCCCCCCCCTCGCCCTCCAGCACCTGCGCCGCCGTCGTCTGCCCCGAGGGGCCCGTCACCAGCGCCGTCAGCTCGTGGGGGCTGAGATCTGGGGGGGGGGAGAGACTGGGGGGTTAAAAGGGGGCTTGGGGGGGTTAAAAGGGGGTTTGGGGGGTTAAAGGGGGTTTGGGGGGGGTTAAAAGGGGGTTTGGGGGGTTAAAAGGGGGCTTGGGGGGGTTAAAAGGGGGCTTGGGGGGTTAAAAGGGGGCTTGGGGGGGCTAAAAGGGGATTTGGGGGGGCTAAAAGGGGGTTTGGGGGGGCTAAAAGGGGGTTTGGGGGCTTTAGGGGGCATTAAAGGGGGCTCGGGGGGAGTTAAAGGGGGCTCTGGGGGGGGTTAAGGGGGTTGAAAGGGGGATTTGGGGGGGGTTATGGGGTCAGGAGGGAGTTAAAGGGGGGGTTGTGGGGGTAAAAGGGGGCTTGGAGGGGGTTTAGGGGGCTAAAGGGGGGTTAAAAGGGGGGTTGGGGGCATTAAAGGGGGGGTTGGGGACAGTTTTGCCCCCCCCCAGTGCCATTTTGCCCCCACCAGGACAATTTTGCCCCTTCCCAGGGCCATTTTACACCCCCCCCGGGCCATTTTACCCCCCCCCAGGGCCATTTTACCCTCCTCCGGGACCATTTTACCCCCTCCCCAGGCCAGTTTTGCCCCCCCCGGGGCATTTCCCCCCCCTCACCGGGCATCTTGAGGCTGAGGTCGCAGGCGGTGCCCACGCTGGCCTCGGGGGGGGCGCGGCGGCGGCGCGTGATGCTCTCCTTCACCCGGCCCTCGCCCGTCACCTTCACCGAGAACGGGCTCCCTGCGGGGGGCGGGGGGGTCACCGGGGGGCAGGAACCCCCAGGAACCCCCAGGAACCCCAGTATGGCCTCCCAGTGCTCCCAGTTCCCCCAGTATGACCTCCCAGTGCTCCCAGTACCCACCGGGGACATGCTGGTCACCGAACTTGACGGCGATGATGTAGCTGCCGGGCTCGGTGGGGCAGTATGGCCCCCAGTACCTCCCATAAAGCCCCCAGTATGACCTCCCAGTGCCCCTAGCTCTCCCAGTAAGGCCTCCCAGTGCTCCCAGTACCCACCAGGGACGTGCTGGTCACCGAACTTGACGGCGATGATGTAGTTGCCGGGCTCGGTGGGGCAGTATGGCCCCCAATACCACCGCCCAGTGCCCCCAGTTCCCCCAGTATGACCTCCCAGTGCCCCTAGCTCTCCCAGTATGGCCTCCCAGTGCTCCCAGTACCCACCAGGGACGTGCTGGTCACCGAACTTGACGGCGATGATGTAGTTGCCGGGCTCGGTGGGGCAGTATGGCCCCCAATACCACCGCCCAGTGCCCCCAGTTCCCCCAGTATGACCTCCCAGTGCCCCTAGCTCTCCCAGTATGGCCTCCCAGTGCTCCCAGTACCCACCAGGGACGTGCTGGTCACCGAACTTGACGGCGATGATGTAGTTGCCGGGCTCGGTGGGGCAGTATGCCACGCGGCAGGTGCCGTCCTCCAGCTCCTCGGTGGTGATGTCCACCTTGCTGGGCCCCTCGATGGACAGGCTGAGCCCGCCGTACCCTGGGGACGGTCACGTCAGCAGGGTTGGGACCCCCAAATAACCCCCCAAAAAGACCCGAAACCCCTTAAAAAGACCCGAAACCCCCCAAATAAAAGGGCCGGGGGTCTCGTACCGGCGTCGCGGGTGTCGATGGTGAAGTGGGAGGGCTGGAAGGTGCGGCCCTCGCGCAGCCCCGGCCCCGTCAGGCGCACGCGGCTGGCGTCGCCCAGCTCGGCCTGGCTGATGGTGACGGCCACGGGGCTGCGCGCCAGCGGCTGCCCCCCCCGCGAGATGTGCACCAGGTGCTCGCCCACCTCCTGCGGCACGAAGGAGATGCCTGGGGGGACAAGGGGGGGGCGGCGGGGTGAGGAAGACCCCCCCGGAGCCGTGGGTCCGTAGCCCCATGTGGTCCTGTCGCTGTTTTTCCTGTATTTCTGTGCCCCCCCCCGTTCCCTAATTGCCCTGTCCCCGTGTTTCTGTGCCCCCCCCATTCCCCTATTTCCCTGTCCCTATATCTTCCTGTCCCCCCACCCCCACATTTCCATGCCCCCCTCCCCTACATCTCCCCATCTCCCCATCCCCATGTCCCCCCATGTGTCCCCCCATCCCCATGTCCCCATATCTCCTTATCTCCCCATCCCCCTCCCCCTGTGCCCCCCAACACCCCCATGACCCCCACACACACCCCCGTGCCCCCCCATGTCCCCACGTCCCCCCTGTGCCCCCCCTGTGCCCCCCATGTCCCTACATCTCCCCACACCCCCCCATCTCCCTATCCCCATGTCCCCATCCCCATCTCCCCACACCCCCCCACGCCCCCCCACGCCCCCCCACGCCCCCCACACCCCCTTATGCCCCCCCCCCACCCACCGAGGTGCCCGTTGCGCAGGCGTTTGAGCTGGCAGGGCTCCTTGCGGCCCGAGGGCGCGGTGACGGTGGCGGCCAGCTGGCTCAGGTCGCTCTCGCCGATGTCCAGCGGGATGTCGGCCGACGCGCCCACCTTCAGGTGCGACAGGCGCAGGCTGTCGTCCCCTGCGGGACCCCAGACCCAATTAGGGGAGGGGGCAGCTCCGGGAGCCTCGCAGGGACCCCTCGGTGTGGCCCCAAAGCTCCGGGGGCAGCCCCGAGGCTCTGGGAGCAGCCCCAGGCCCCTTTTAGGGACCCCCAGAGTGGCCCCAAGAGCCCAGGGGCAGCCCCAGGCCCCTTTTAGGGGAGGGGGCAGCCCCAGGACCCTCTTAGGGACCCCCCGGTGTGGCCCCGAGGCTCTGGGGGCAGCCCCAGGCCCCTTTTAGGGACACCAGGATAGGGCTGGGGACCCCCAGAGTGGCCCCAAGAGCCCAGGGGCAACCCCAGGCCCCTTTTAGGGACCCTCACAATAGGGCTGGGGTCACACTGGGGGTCCCCAAGAGCCTGGGGACAGCCCCAGGACCCTTTTAGGGATCCCCAGAGTGGGTCTCTCTCTTTTAGAGACCCCAGGGCTCTCCCAGGCCCCTTTTAGAGACCCCAGCCCCATTTTAGAGTCCCAAGGCCCCCCCCAGGCCCCTTTTAGAGACCTCAGGGCACCCCCAGCCCCCCTTTAGCGACCCCAGGCCCCCAATAGGAAGCTCCTGGAGCCCCCAGGCCCCCCAGGGGACGGTCCCAGCTCCCCCCCCGGCCCCATTCAGCCCCCCCAGCGCCCCGTACCGGTGATGCGTGCGGTGAAGGGGCTGCCGGCGATGTGCTTGTCGTTGTACTTGACCACGATGCTGTAGTCCCCGGGCAGCACGGGCAGGTAGGACACGCTGCAGGTGCCGTCCTGGTTGTCCGTGCAGCTGATCTCCGCCTTGGACGGGCCCTCCACGGCCAACGACAGCCCGCCTGGGGGGGGCTAACGAGTCAGGGGGGGGGCTAAATAACTCGGGGACCCCCCCGGGGGGCCGCACTCACCCTCGCCAGCGTCCTTGGTGTTGACGGTGAAGGTGGCCGGCTTGTTGACCGTGCCGTGGATGAGCCCGGGGCCGTAGGCGGTGACGTGGCCGCTGTTGACGTAGTCGACGTAGAACTGCAGGGGGCTGCCTGTAAGGAGTGGGGGGGGGGTATTTTGGGGTTAAAAAAGGGCTGTTGGGGTGTGTGTGGGGGCTCCGGGGGGGTCGTGGCCCCCACCTGGGATGTGCATGGTGTCGTAGCGGATGTCCATCTCGTGCAGGCCGGCCTCGGTGGGGGCGAAGCGCACGGTGACGGTGCCGTCCTTGTTGTCCGTGATGTCCGGCTTGGCCACCTTGCCCGACGGCATGCGCACCTCGCCTGGGGGGGGGCACGGGGGGGGTTAAATGGGGTCTGGGGGTGTGTGGGGGGTGTAGGGGGTGTAGGGGGGGATTTGGGGGGTGAAGGAGGGCGTGGGAGGTATCAGAGGGGGTACTGGGGGTGCTGAGGTTGTTTCGGGGAAGGGCTGGGTTGGAAGGGGGGGGGAAATGGTCTGGGGACCCCCCCCAAAGGGGACACCCCCCCATGGGGACACCCTCCCCCTCGAGGACCCCCCCATTTCCCCCCATAGCCCCCCCCCAAAGACCCCCTCCCCTATTTCCCCCCAGAACCCCCCCCACAGGACCCCCAGAAGCTCGGGGACCTCCCCAGGAACCCCTAGGGGGAGACCCCAAACCCCCCCCAAACCCCAGGGGGGGTCCCAAAACCACCCCGTGGGACCCCAAACCTCCCCCAACCCCTGGGGGGGGACCCCAAATCCTTGGGGGGGGGGTCCTAAAGCCCCCCCCCGAGCCCCCCCAACCCCGGGGGGGTCCCCAGAAGCCCCCCTCACCGGTGATGTCGCCCTTCTTGATGGTGAAGGGGATGACGAGGTCGAAGGGGCGCAGCCCGGCCATGTCCAGCCCGTTAACGCCCAGCAGGGGGCGGTCGGTGGCCTGGGGGCAGTAATTAGGGCGGGGTAATTAACGAGGGAATGCGGCGATTCGTTAGGGGACGGGGCGGTTAATTAGGGATGGGGTGGTTAATTAGGGGACGGGGTGATTCCTCAGGGGATGGGGCAATCAGTGAGGGGACAGGGCAATTAGGGACGGGATCATTAATTAGGGGATGGGGCAATTAATGAGGGGCAGGCACCTGACACACCCCTTACACACTCCCTGCTCACCTTACATACCCTTTACTCACTCCCTGCTCACCTTACACACTCTCTACGCACTCCTTACTCACTCCCTGCTCACCTCACAGACTCTCTACACACCCCTTACACACTCCCTATTCACCTTATACACCCTTACACCCTCCCTACTCACACTACACACTCCTTACACACCCTTTACACACTCCCTGCTCACCTTACACACCCCTTACACACTTCCTCCTCACCTTACACACTCCCTCCTCACTTTACACCCCCCTTACACACTTCCTGCTCACCTTACACCCCCCTTACACACTCCCTGCTCACCTTACACCCCCCTTACACAATCCCTGCTCACTTTACACACCCCTTTACACACTCCCTGCTCACACTACACCCCCCTTACACACTCCCTACCCACCTTACACACCCCTTACACACTCCCTACTCACTTTACACCCCCCTTACACACTCCCTGCTCACCTCACACACCCCCTTACACACTCCCTGCTCACCTCACACCCCCCTTACACACTCCCTGCTCACCTCACACCCCCCTTACACACTCCCTGCTCACCTCACACCCCCCTTACACACTCCCTGCTCACCTCACACCCCCCTTACACACTCCCTGCTCACCTTACACCCCCCTTACACACTCCCTACTCACCTTACACCCCCCTTACACACTCCCTACTCACACTACACCCCCCTTACACACTCCCTACCCACCTCACACCCCCCTTCCACCCCTGTCCCGCCCCCCCACCCCCTTTCCCCACTCACCATGACCTGGAAGGGGCTGTTGGGGATGTGCTCTCCTCCGAAGCGCACGCAGATGACGTACTTGCCGGGCTGGGGGGCGGTGTAGAAGACGTCGAAGGTGCCGTCGGCGTTCTCCACCACGTCCACGTCGGCCTCGGAGCCGTCGGGGGTGCGCACGGTGCAGGTCACCTTGCCCTTGCCCGCCGCCTTGGCGTCCACCGTGATCACCGTCTGCTCGCCCAGCTGGATGGTGGGGCCCAGGCCCGGCCCTGCGCGGCGCACGGGGAGGGGTCGGTGGGCTTCGTTTTGGGGAGGGGGGCGCGGCGGGATGATGGTTGGGGGGGCTCGGGGTGAAAAAAGGACATTCCCGGGGCCCTCTTCCCGAAAAAGCGACGTTCCGGGGGCTGCTCCACCCGGAATAATGCATTTTAGGTGTCCTCCCCCCAGGAAAAATATATTTTGGGGTCTTCTCCCCCCAGAAAAAATATGTTTTGGGGTCCCCCCCACAAGAAAAATTACATTTTGGGCGGTTCAGGATGAAAAAATTACATTTGGGGGGGATTCAACCCTAAAAAACTATGTTTTGGGGGCCGTCTTTCCAAAAAAACTACATTTTGGGAGTCCTCCCCCCAGAAAAGTGTGTTTTGGGGTCTCTCCCCCCCAGAAAAATACATTTTAGGGTCTTCTCCCCCCAAAAAATCTATGGTTTGGGGTCTCCCCCCTGAGAAAAACGATGTTTTGGGGGATTCAGCCCCAAAATGCTATGTTTTGGGGGATTCAGCCCCCCCAAAAAATGTGTTTAGGGGTCCCTTTTCCCCAAAATTCTACATTTGGGGGGTCTTCAGCCCCCAGAAAAACACATTTTGGGGTCTCCCGCGTGCACCCCCCCCCCCGCCAAGCGAGCCATGCCGTGAGCTTACCTAAGCCGTGACCTCCGATGGAGACTAGAGCGTGGGCGAGAAGGGGGGGGGGATTTGGGGGGAAATTTGGGGAGGGGGGAATATTTGGGGACGGGGGGGGATTTGGGGAAGGGTTTGGGGAAGGATTGAGGGGATTTGGGGGGGATTTGGGGTGGATTTGGGGGCATTTGGGGGAGATTTGGGGGGGGTTGGGGGATGATTTGGGGGGGATATAGGGGTTGGGGGGGGGTTGGGGTGGATATGGGGGTCGAGGGGGGTTTTGGGGGGGGTATTGGGATTGAGGGGGGGTTTGGGGGGGATATAGAGGGTTGAGGGGGGATTTTGGGGTGGATATAGAGGGTTGAGGGGGGATTTTGGGGTGGATATCGGGGGTTGAGGGGGGATTTGGGGGTGAATACGGGGGATTGGGGGGGGTTTGGGGGGAGATATTGGGATTGAGGGGGGGTTTGGAGGGGACATTGGGGACAAGGGAGGTTTTGGGGTGGATATGGGGGGTTTTGGGGTGGGTATAGGTTTTTGGGGGCGGATTTTGGGGTGGATACAGGGGGTGGGGAGTGCGGGGGGGTGGGCAGAGAAGCAAGAAATCCAGTGAGACACACGTGCCGACACCCCAACCCCCCCCAACCCCCCCAAATTAACAAAACATGCCCCAACCCCCCCTTTTAACCCCTAAAACCCCCCCAAACCCCCCCAAAAAACCCCTCAGTGCCCTGGCTGTGAGCGGGTGGCTGGGCGCGGTGGCTGCGTCCCCCAATCCCAAAGCCTCCCAAAGTGCCCCGAAGTGTCCCAAAGCCTCCCCAAGTGTCCCGAAGTCTCCCAAAGCGTCCCCAAAACGCGTCACCCCCCCCGGGGGGGCTCACCGGTGACGGTGCACTTGCTGGCGTCGCCGGCGGGCACGGCGCGGATGCGGTAGGGGGAGTAGGGGATCTCGTCGCCCCCGTACTTGATGAGGATGGTGTAGCGCCCCGTGGTGTCGGGCACGTAGGACACGGTGTAGGTCCCGTCCCCGTTGTCCCGGATCGACGCCTTCTTCGGCTTCCCCTCGGGGTCCTGGGGGGGGGCATCGGGGGGGGGATTATGGGGGGGTTACCCCAAGGGGGTGTCCTCTGGGGGTTGCTTTTTGGCCCTGTCCTGGTCTCAATCCTGATGTCTTTATCCCCATCCTAACCCCAGTCCCAAAATCTTTATCCCCATCCTAATCTCAACCCCAATGTCCTCATCCTAATCTCAATCTCAATCCTGACATCCTTATTCCCATCCTAATCCCAATCCCAATGTCTTTATCCCCATCCTGCTCTCAGTCCTGGTGTTGTCCCCATCCCTGGCCCCTCCCCGTGTCCCTAAACCCCCTCCCCAGTGTCCCCAAACCCCCTCCCCGTGTCCCTAAACCCCCTCTCCGTGTCCCTAAACCCCTCCCCATGCCCCCAATCCCCTCCCAGTGTCCCCAATCCCCCCGCCAGTGCCCCCAATTCCCCCCCCAGTGTCCCCAAACCCCCTCCCCGTGTCCCCAATCCCCCCCCCAGTGTCCCCAATCCCCCTCCCAGTGCCCCCAGTGCCCCCTGACCGTGATCTGCACGGCCAGCAGCCCCTCGCCCGCGTCCTTGGCGTCGATGGTGAACTCGACGGGCAGGCTGGCGGGGACGCCGGTGGTGTTCAGCCCCGGGCCGCTCGCCCGCACCTTGCTGGCGTCGTGCGTGGGCAGAGCCTTCACCTTGAAGGGGCTGAGACGAAAGGGGGGGTCAGACGGCCCCAAAAAGGCCCCCCCGGCCCTAAAAAGCCCCCTCTGGTCCCAAAAAGGCACCGTCTGGTCCCAAAAAGACACCAAAGGCTCCAAAAAAACCCATCCCAGGGCTGCTGTCCCATGTCGTGCATGGGCAGAGCCTTCACCTTGAAGGGGCTGAGACGAAAGGGGGGGTCAGCTGGCCCCAGAAAGCCCCCCCCGGCCCCAAAAAGGTTCCCCCCGTCCCCAAAAAGCCCCCCAGCTGACCTGCGGGGCACCTCCTCGTCCCCGTAGCGCACGGAGATGCTGTAGGGCCCCTCTCGGGACGGGACGTAGCTGACGGTGCGCGTCCCGTCCCCGTTGTCCGTCACCTCCACTGGCTCCACCACGCCTGGGGGGCAATGGAATGGGGTCGGGGTCCTGAGCGCCCCCCCCAACCTCCCCCCAAAGACCTCCCAAACCCCCCCAAACCCCCCAGATTTCCCCCAAACAAACCAAAATCCCCCCAAGAGCCCCCCAAACCCCCCAAATCCCCCCAAGAGCCCCCCAAATCCCCCCAAGAACACCCCAAGCCCCCCCAAATCCCCCCAAGAACAATCAAAATCCCCCAAGAACCGCTAAATATCCCCTCAAAATCCCCCAAGAACCCCCAAAACCCCCCCAACCCCTCCCCAAAACCCCCCAACCCTCCCCAAACTCCCCCAAGATCACCCCCAGGATCCCCCCAAACCCCCCAAACTCCCCCCAAATCTCCCCCAAATCCCCCCGCAACCCCAAAATCCCCCCCAAACCCCCCAAAACCTCCTCAAGAACAATCAAAATCCCCCAAGAACCCCCAAGAGCTCCCCAAAATCTCCCCCAAAGCCCCCCAAGGAGCCCCCCAAACTCCCAAAATCCCCCCAAGAACCCCCAAAAATCCCCCAAATCCCCCCCACACCCCCCTGCCCCCCCACCTTTGGGCCCCTGCACTTTGACATCCAGCTCTGCCAGGCCGGCCTTGCTGGCGTCGACGGTGAAGCTCTGGGGCACGTTGGCTCGCACGGCGCCCGCCGTCAGCCCCGGCCCCGCGCACTTGACCTTGGCGGGGTCCAAGGGGGGGGCCACGGGCACCTGGAAGGGGCTGCCGGGCACCGGGACCCCCCCGTAGGTGACGTTGAGGCTGTAGGTGCCGGGCTCGGTGGGGACGTAGTGCACGGAGCAGCTGCCGTCCTTGTTGTCGGTGCACGACATCTTGGCCTCCGACGGGCCCTCCACCGCCAGGCCCAGCCCGCCCGTGCCCGCGCCGCTGTGATATTGGGGGGGGGGGGGACACGGGGGGGTTACTGGGGGGTCCCCCAGGGGTTTGGGGGGGTGGGGGGCGAGGGGAGGGGGTGGGAAGAGCGGGGAGGGGGGTTTGGGGGGTTAGAGGGGGAATAGGGGGCAGTGGGGGGGGATTGGGGGAGGGATTTGGGGGCTCTGGGGGGGACACGGGGGGGTTATTGGGGGGGTCCTCGAGGGGTTTGGGGGGGGTGGGGGCGAGGGGAGGCGGTGGGAGGCGAGGGGAGGGGGTGGGAGGAAAAGGGAGGGGGTGGGAGGGGGGTTTGGGGGGAAAAGGGGAAGGTTTGGGGGGTTTAGGGAAGGATTTGGGGGCTCTGGGGGGGGCTTGGGGACACGGGGAGGTTACGGGGGGGGTCCCAGAAGGGTTTGGGTGGGGGTAACGGGGCACGGGAGGGGGGTTTGGGGGGTTAGAGGGGGAAAAGGGGAAGGGTTGGGGGGCATTGGGGACAAGGATTCGGGACGAGAGCCCCCCAACCCAAGCTTTTAAGGTGCCGGTTCCCCCTTTAGGCCCCCTCCCCGATCCTTTAGGGTCCCGGTTCCCCCTTTAGGACCCCCCCAGGAGCTTTTAGGGTCCCCCCGCCCCCCCAGGACCCCCCCAGTTTTGGGGTGCGGGCTCACCGCGTCTCGACGGTGAAGGTGTTGGGGCGGTTGGCGGTGCCGCTCTGGATGCCGGGGCCGTGGACGCGGACGCGCGCGGGGTCGCAGCCCTCGGTGACGGGGACGCGGAAGGGGCTGCGGGGCACGGCGCTGCCCCCGTACGTCACCTCCACCGTGTGCACGCCTGGGGGGGCGACGGGGGTCACTGGGGGGGGCACAAACACCAAAACCACAAACACCAAACCCCAAAACTCAAATCCCAAACCCCAAAACCCCAATCAGATGGCACCAGGGGGACCCCAAACCCCAAATCCTAAACCCCAAATCCCAAACCCCAATCAGATGGCACCAGAGGGGCCCCAAACCCCAAAACCCAAACCCCAAACCCCAGTTGGATGGCATCAGGAGGTCCCCAAACCCCAAAACCCCAAACCCCAAAAGCTCAAACCTAAGCCCCAAATCCCAAACCCCAAGCCCCAAATCCCAAACCCCAATTGGATGGCACCGGGGGGGCCCAAACCCCAAACCCCAAAACCCCAAACCCCAATCAGACGGCACCAGGGGGACCCCAAAACCCAAACCCCAAACCCCAAATCCCAAACCCCAATTGGATGGCACTGGGGGGGCCCAAAACCCAAACCCCAAACCCCAAATCCCCAAAATCCCAAACCCCAATCAGATGGCACCAGGGGGTCCCCAAACCCCAGACCCCAATTGGATAGCGCTGGGGGGGGGGACCCCAAAACCCAAATCCCAAACCCCAAACTCCGGTTGGATGGCACCGGGGGGGACCCAAACCCCATCCGGACATCACGGGGGGGTCCCCACACCCCAAAAACCCCAAACGGACGGACAGACGGACGGACAGAGGGACGGACCTTCCTCGTAGGGGGTGTACTCCACGCGGTAGGTGCCGTCGCCGCGGTCGTCCACGAAGGTTTCGGTGGTGCCCCCCGAGGGGTTGGTGACGCGCGCCTTCAGCTGCGGCCCCCCCGGGCCCCCCCCGGCCTTGCCCAGCGCCCGCGCGTCCACCTCAAACTCCGTCACCGCCTCCCGGAAAACGCCTGGGGGGGGGGACACGGGGAGGTGGGACCCCCGGCCTCCCATGGGACCCCCCAGGGCTCTGGTGGGACCCCCCCGGGCTCTGGTGGGACCCCCCAGGGCTCAAAATCTCAAGATTTTGGGGATGGGACCGGGAAAGGGAGGCTGAGAGTTGGGTTTGAAGACCTCAGGGGTCTCCTCCAGCCTCAAAAACTCTAAAATGCTAAAATTTGGGGTTGGGATGGGGTGGGGGAGGCCAGCGGTTGGGTTTGAGGACCTTGGGGGTCTCCTCCAGCCTCAAAAACCCAAAATTTTGGGGATGGGACCAGGAAACTGAGGCTGAGGGTTGGGTTGAGGACCTTGGAGGTCCTCCATCCTCAACAACCCCACAACGCTAAAATCGACGCCGCCAGCCGCGCTGCAGACCCCCTCACCCCCCCCAGCCCCCTTTTTCCCCCCCAACTCCCCCCATTTCCCCCCCTCCCACCCCCCCACACCCCATATTCCCCCCCCTCACCCCCCCACACCCCCTTTTTCCCCCCCAACTCCCCCCATTCCCCCCTCCCACCCCCCCCCAGCCCCCCTTTTCCCCCCCACCTCCCCCCATTCCCCCCCCCCAGCCCCCTTTATCCCCCCTCACCCACCTTTCCCCTCCACGCCGGGCCCGTAGACCTTGACGCCGGCGGTGTCGAGGGCGGGCTGGACGCGCACCTTGCTGGGGAAGTGCGGCACGGGCTGGCCGCCGTAGTGCAGGGTGACGGTGTAGACGCCGGGGCTGAGCGGGGTGTAGGCGATGGTGTAGGTGCCGTCGCCGTTGTCCTCCACGCGCACCTCGGCCCGCGCGCCGGCCTCGGAGGCGATGCCGATGGTGAGCTCGGCGCTGCCGGCGCGGCTGCAGTCCACGCGGAAGTGGCCGGGCTGCCCGGCCGTGGCGCCCTCCAGCCCGGGCCCCGAGCACGTCACCTTGGAGGGGTCGAACGGGGGGCGCACGGGGGCGCGGAACGGGGACCCCGGGATGTGGGCGCCGGCGAAGAGGATGTTGATGTTGTAGTCGCCGGGCTCGGCGGGCAGGTAGGACACGGAGCAGGTGCCGTCGCCGTTGTCCTGGCACTCCAGCTTGGCCTCGCACGGGCCCTCCACCGTCAGCCCCAAGCCCCCCGTGCCGGCGCCCTTGGTGTCGATGGTGAAGGGGGCCGGGACCCCCGCCAGCCCGCCCTGCAGGCCGGGGCCGAAGGCGCGCACCTGGAGGGGGGGAAAAGAGGGGGTTTGGGGGGTGAGGTGGGGTTTTTGGGGGGGAGATGGGGGGTTTGGGGAGGCAAAATGGGGGGTTTGGGGGGGTTGGATGGGGTTTTGGGGGGGAAATGGGGGATTTGGGAGGGGAAATGGGGGGTTTGGGGGGGAAATGGGGGGTTTTGGGGGGAAACGGGGGTTTTGGGGAGGGAAATAGGAAGTTTGGGGGGGAGAAATGGGTGTTTGGGGGGGAGATGCATGTTTGGGGGAAAAAGGGGGGGTTTGGGGGGGGTGAGATGGGGTTTTGGGGGGGAAATGGGAGGTTGGGGGGGAAATGGGGATTTTGGGGGGAGAACGGGCAGTTTGGTGTGGGAAATGGATTTTTTTTTGGGAAAAAGGGGGGTTTTGGAGAGGAAATGGGGTTTTGGAGGGGAAATGGTTTTTTTTGGGGGGAAATGGGGGGTTTGGGGAAAAAAAGAGGGGTTTTCAGGGGGAAAAGAGGGGTTTTAGGGGGGGAAATGGGGAGGTTGGGGGGGAAATGGGGGTTTTGGGGAGGAGATGGGACCCCCCAAAGACCCCAAAACCATGACTCCCCCAACCCCTGAAGCCCCCCAACCCCCCAAATACCCCCAAACCATGACTCCCCCAGCCCCCGAAGCCCCCCCAGCCCCCCACACACACCTTGGAGGGGTCGGTGGGGGGCACGGCCTCGACGGGGAAGGGGCTGCCGGGCACGGGGAGCCCGTCGTAGGTGACCTCGAGCTCGTAGGGCCCCTCCTCGCGGGGGATCCAGCGCACCAGGCTGTTGTCGGGGCTCAGCCCCGGCTCCACCTTGCAGGGCACCCCCTTGCGCCCCGGCCCCGTCACCTTGGCCCCCACCTTGCCCTGGCCCCCGGCGCCCTTGGTCTTCACCGTGAACTCCTGGTCCTTGCCCACCTCCGGCTCTGGGGGGGAGAGAAAAAAAAAAAAAAGGGGGGGGGGTGAGAGGACCCCAAAACGACCCCGCGGTGTGTGGGGCTTGGCACCAAAAGGCCACGGATCCACCCGGAAATGATCCACAGCTCTCGGCCCCAAAAGACCCCGGATCTGCCCCAAAATAACCCGTTTGTCAGCCACAAAAGACCCCGGATCCACCTTGGAATAACCTGTGAACCCCCAAAAGCCCCCAAATCTGCCTTGAAATAACCTGTGAACCTCCAAAAGACCCCGAATCCACCTTGAAATAACCTGTAAACCCCCAAGACCCCGAATCTGCCTTAAAATAAACTATGAACTCCCAAAAGACCCCGAATCCACCTTGAAATAACTTCTATAAACCCCCAAGACCCCGAATCCACCCTGAAATAACCTGTGAACCTCCCAAAGACCCCAAATCTGCCTTAAAATAGCCTATGAACACCCAAAAGACCCTGAATCCGCCTCGAAATAACTTCTATAAACCCCAAAAGACCCCAAATCTGCCTTGAAATAACCTGTGAACTCCCAGTCCTGGTGCCCCCCGGTCCCGGTGCCCCCCAGGACCCCCCCGGGACCCCCCAGGACCCCCCCAAAACCCCCCCAGGGCCCCCCCGGGCCCCCCCTTACTGTCATCGAGGCCGGAGATCTTGATCTTGCCCAGGTCGACGCTCGGGGCCACGGGGACGGAGAAGGGGCTTTTGGGGATGTGGTCGCCCCCATAAGTCACCGCCACCCCCAAATTACCCTGGGGGGGCACGGCCAGGTCAGGGGGCACCCCAAAACCCCCCCCGGGTAGGGGGAGCTTTGGGGTACCCCCCTGTGGGGGCTGGGGGGGGGATTTGGGGAGTGGGGTTTGGGGGGAGCCTGGTAAGGTGTGGTATTGGGGTGTGGGGGGAGGTTTTGGGGTGCCCTGTGTGGGTTTTGGGGGGCTGGGGGGGAGTTTTGGGGTTACCTGTGTGGGATTTGGGGAGGTTTTGGGGGGCTGGGAGAGGTTTTGGGGTGCCACGTGTGGAATTTGAGGTGCCATGGGAGGTTTCCCTCTAAGGTTTTGGGGCTTTCTATGAGGTTTTGGTGTTTCCCTATAGGGTTTTGTGGCCCTCTATGAGGTTTTAGGGTTTCCCTATAAGGTTTTGGGTTTCCCTGTAAGGTGCTGGGGCCCTCTATAAGGCTTTAGGGTTTCCCTATAGGGTTTTGGGGCCCTCTATGAGGTTTTTGGGTCTTCCTGTGAGGTTTTAGGGTCTCCCTGCGAGGTTTTGAGGCCCTTTATGAGGTTTTGGGTCTCCCTGTGAGGTTTTTGGGTCTCCCTGTGAGGTTTTGAGGCCCTCCCTGAGGGTTTTGGGTCTCCCTGCGAGGTTTCAGAGTCTCCCTGTAAGATTTTGGGGCCCTCTATGAGGTTTTTGGGTCTCCCTGTGAGGTTTCGGGGTCTCCCTGCGAGGTTTTGAGGCCCTCCCTGAGGTTTTTGTGTCTCCCTGCGAGGTTTTGGTGCTTCCCTACGAGTTTTTGGGGTGCCCCCGTGGGGTTTGGGGCCCTCACCTGCTGCAGCGGGGTGTAGGTGACGGTGTGGGTGCCGTCGTGGTTGTCCTTCACCTCCAGGTCCCGCACGGCCTCGCCCTTCCCCGGCCCCGTCACCTGCACCTCCAGGGGGGCCCGGCCCCCCGCCTTGGTGTTGACGGTGAAGTGGGTGGGCTTCCCCAGCTCCACACCTGAGGGGGGGGCACACGGAGGGGTCAGGGGGGGCTTAAACCCCCCCGGGACCCCCCCGAGACCCCCCCCCTGGACTCACCGGAGCGGCTGAGGCCGGGCCCCTCGGCCTTCACCTTGCTGGCATCGTGCGCGGCGTCCACGCGGACACGGATGGGGCTGCTGGGGGTGGGCTGGGGGGGGGACACCAAAATTAGGGGGACGGGGACGGGGACGAGACCCCCCCGGAGAGCCCTACACAAAGGGGGAGTGCCCCGGGATGCTACGGCACAGGGAAGGGGTGATTTGGGCCCAAAAAGGGGCGATCTGGGCCCAAAAATGGATGTTCTAACCCCAAAAAGGGGCGATCTGGGCCCAAAAATGGATGTTCTAACCCCAAAAAGCAACGTTCTGGTCCCAAAAAGTGACTATTCAGGCCCAAAAATTGATGTTCTAACCCCAAAAAGGGGCGCTCTGGGCCCAAAAATGGATGTTCTAACCCCAAAAAGCAACGTTCTGGTCCCAAAAAGTGACTATTCGGGCCCAAAAGTTGATGTTCTAACACCAAAAAGGGACTTCCCAGCCCCAAAAATGGGTGATTTAGCCCTGAAAAGGGACAGTGTAAAAAAAGGGACGGTGTAAAAAAGGGACAATGTAACCTAAAAAGGGTGTCCCTGGCCCAAAGAAAGGGATGCTGTGACCCCAAAAAGGGACACTCCAGCCCCAAAAATTGATATTCTAACCCCAAAAAGGGGTGATCTGTGCCCAAAAAGGGACGCTCCAGACCCAAAAAGGGACGATTTGACCCCAGAAAATGGATGATCTGACCCCAAAAAGGAACATCCCGGCGCCAAAATGGGACGGTTTGACCCCAAAAATGGACACTCCGGCCCCAAAAAGGGATGATCTGACCCCAAAAACAGACACTCAGGACCCAAAATGGGGACACCCCGCCCCCCCCAAAAAAGGGACGCTATTTGCCCAAAAATGGACTCTTTGGCCCCAGAAAATGACACTCCAACCCCCCCCCACACACAAAAGGATGCATTCTGCTTCCCAAAAAAGGGATGTTCTCTGCCCAAAGAGCAGACCTTCCCCACCCAAAAAGTGGCACTTTGCCCAAAAACAGCCAGTCTCCGCCCCAAAGATGGCTTTTTGCCTAAAAGTGGACATTCTCCGCCGGAGAAGTGGCGCTTTGCCCAAAAATGAGTGATCTCTGCCCAAAAGCATGCGCTCTGTCCTGAAGCGGGCACCCTGCCCAAAACCGGCCTCTTCGCTTTGCCCAAAATTGGGCACTTTGCCCCAGAAGTGGGCGCCCCGCCCAAAAAGTGGTTATTTGCCCCGAAACGGGGGCTCTCTGTCCATAAAAGCAGTGTTTTGCCCAAATATGAGTGCACTCTTCCCAAAACCAGGCACCCCGCCCGAAAAGCAGGCGCTTCCCTCAGAACTGGGCTCTTTGCTTTGCCCAAAATCGGGCACTTTACCCAAAACCAGGCTCTTTACCAAAAAATCATACATTTTGCCCAAAAAGCAGCTGGTTTACCAAAACCTGGGCTCCTTACTCCAAAAGTAAGTGCCGTGCCCAAAAACTGGGTGCTCTGCCCAAAAACTGGGTGCCTCACTTTGCCCAAAACCGTGCTCTTTACCCCAAAAAGTGTGCGTTTTGCCCAAAAGTGGCCAGTTTCATTCCAAAAGCAGCGGTTTTTGCCCCCAAACCATCCATTTTTGCCCAAAATTTCATCTAGTCAGCAAAGTGCACCATGGCAGTGTAGGCACTGCGGTCACTTGACATTTTTACCCCAAAGTGTGCAGTTTTTACCTCATAACCAGGCCGGTTTTGCCCCAAACCGTGCCGTTTCACCCCTAAAGTGGCCGTTTTTGCCCAAAACTGCCCATTTTTGCCCCAAATCTCACCTGGTTGGCGAAGAGTAAACCATAATGGTGTAGGCGCTGGGGCTGCATGGCCTTTTTACCACAAAGTGTGCAACTTTTACCTCACAACCACACCGTTTTTGCCCCAAACCGTGCAGTTTGCCCCCAAACCCGCCGTTTTTGCCCAAAACCGCATGTTTTCGGCCCCAAATCTCACCTGGTCGGTGAAGAGCACCATGATGGTGTAGGCACCAGGGCCATGTAGCATTTTTACCGCAAAGTGTGCAATTTTTACCTCACAACCACACCGGTTTTGCCCCAAACCGTGCAGGTTCCCCCCAAACCCGCCGTTTTTGCCCAAAACCGCATGTTTTCGGCCCCAAATCTCACCTGGTCGGCGAAGAGCACCATGATGGTGTAGGTGCCGGCGCCGCAGGGGGTGTAGCGCACGGTGAGGTGTCGTCGGGGTTGCGCACGATGTCGAAGTCGACGTCGGCCTCGGCCGGGCCCAGCACGCCCGGGGCGCACTTGATGCCGATGCTCACGTCCCCTGGGGGGCACGGCGGGATCAGACCCCCGGGACCCCCCCCGGGGACCCCCCCAAACCCACCGGGATCCCCCCCAAACCCCTAAACCCACCGGGACCCCCCCCCCAAAACCGCTAAACCCACCGAGTGCCCCTAAATCCACTGGGGAGCCCCAAGGAGCCTCGCAATACCTCATGATTTCCCCCAAATCTCCGTGTGGAGCCCCAAAATCCCTCACAATCTCCCCAAAAATCTCCTTGTGGAGCCCCAAAATCCCTCGCAATCTCCCCCAAATCTCCTTGTGGAGCCCCAAAACTCCCCACGCTCTCCCCAAAATCTCCTTGTGGAGATCCCAAACCCCTCACGATTTCCCCCCAAAATCACCCGTGACTCCCCCAAAGCCCCTCAGAGCCCCCCCTAAGACCCCTGTGGTGCCTAAAAAAAACCACTTCTGACACCCCAAAATCCCTCACGGTGCCCCCAAAACTCCCCAGGGTGCCCCCAAACCCCCCCACACACCCCAAATCCCCCATACATACCCCAAAACCCCTCACAGCACCCCAAATCCCCTCATGGTGCCCCCAAACCAATTGCAGTGCCCCCAAAACCCCTCCTGACCCCCTCAAGGTCCCCTCCCCGACCCCCCAAAACCCCCCCTGACCCCTCAAAACCCCTCATGGTGCCCCCAAAACCCCTCCTGATCCCCCCCAAGACCCCCCAAACCCCTCAGGACCCCCCAAAACCCCTCAGTGCCCCCCAAAACCCCTCAGGACTCCCCCCAAGACCCCTCAGGACCCCCAAAACCCCTCCTGACCCCCCCAAGATCCCCCAAAACCCCTCAGGGCCCCCCAAAACCCCTCAGAACTCCTCCCAAGACCCCTCAGTGCTCCCCAAAACCCCTCAGGACCCCTCAGGGCCCCCCAAATCCCCTCAGGACCCCCCAAAACCCCTCAGGGCCCCCCAAGACCCCTCAGGACCCCTCAGTGCCCCCCAAAACCCCTCAGGACTCCCCCCAAGACCCCTCAGAACTCCCCCCAAGACCCCTCAGGACCCCCCAAGACCCCTCAGCCCCCCCCAGGACCCCTCAGGACCCCCCAAAACCCCTCAGGACCCCCCCCAAGACCCCCCAAAACCCCGTGCCCCCCCCGGCTCACCCTGCCCGGCCTCGCTGCAGTCGACGGTGAAGTGCGTGGGCTCGTGGGCCTTCAGCCCCGTCTTGGCGACGCCGGGGCCGTAAACCTTCACCTTGTGGGGGTGGCTGCCGGCCCCCACCTCCATCTGTGGGGTGGGGGGGTCACCGGGGGCCCCCCCCAAATCGCCACAGCCCCCCCAAACCCCCACAGCCCCCCCAAAGCCCCACAGCCCCCCAAAGCGGGATCTACCCCCTCCCCAAGCCCCCCGGCCGATCCCCAGGGAGGGTCTGCCAGGGAGGGGATCAGTGGAGGGGGGGGGGAATTTGGGGTCTGGGGGGGGATTTGGGGGCTTTGGGGTCCCTGGGAGGGGGGTGGGGTTCTGGGAGGGGAAATTTGGGGTCTGGGGGGGGGATTTGGGATCTCAGGTGGGGATTTGGTGTCCCTGGGGGGGATTTTGGGGTCTCTGGGGAGGGGATTTTGGGGTCCAGGGGAAGAATTTGGGGTCCGGGGGGGGGTTGGGGTCCCTGAGGAAGAATTTTGGGTCCCTGGGGGGGATTTTGGGTCCTCTGGGGAGGGATTTGGGGGTGTCTGGGGAGGGATTTTGGGGTGTCTGGGGGTGCTTTTGGACTCTTGCTGGAGGGGTTTTGGGGGGTCTCGGGGGGAATTTGGGATCCGGGAGAAGGAATTTGGGATCCTGGGGGTTTTTTGGGGCCCCCGCTCACCCGGAAGGGGCTGTGGGGGATGTTGACGCCCCCCCAGGACAGCATGGCCGTGTGCTTGATGGGCTTCCTGGGCAGGTAGCTGCAGCTGTAGGTGCCGTTCCCGTTGTCCTTCACCGACACCTCCACCGGGTTCCCCTCGGCGTCCTGGGGGGGGAGCACACACCGGGACCCCCAGCGTCACCCCGCGCCCCAAACCTCCCATGGGACCCCCCCCCCAAAAAAAAAAAACAAGAGTCCCGCTGCCAAGACCCCCAGGGATCCCCCAAAACTCCCACAGGATCGCCAAGACACCCCCAAAAATACAGGAATCCCCCAAAACCCGCAAGGATTCCCCCCAAGATCTCCCCCAGACCCCCCCAAAAAAACCCCAAGAACCCCCGCAAGACCCCAGGGGATCCCCCAAGACCCCCCAGCGTCCCTCCAAAAACCCCAATAATCCCCCCAAAACCCCCAGGGACCCCAAAAATCCCCCACAGACCCCTCAGAGACCCTCCAAAATCCCTCAGGGACCCCCCCAAGACCCCAAGAATCCCCCCAAGACCCCCCAAAACCCCAAGAATCCCCCCAAGACCCCCCAGGACCCCAATAATCCCCCCAAAACCCTCCAGGGACCCCCCCAAGACCCCCGGGACCCCCCCCTCACCTTCATCTGCACTTTGAGGGGCCCCTTGCCCCCGTTCTTGGCGTCCACGGTGAACTCGGCCGCCTTGTTCACCGCCACCCCGCTGCGCTCCAGCCCCGGCCCCTGCGCCTTCACCTGGGGGGGGGCACCCCGAAAAAAGTCAGAATCGGTAAAACGAAGAAATGGCAATAAAGGTAA
This sequence comes from Aythya ferina, assembly GCF_964211825.1. NCBI lineage: Eukaryota > Metazoa > Chordata > Aves > Anseriformes > Anatidae > Aythya > Aythya ferina. The sequence continues at coordinate 36,062 of NW_028181202.1, read as the reverse complement.
AGAATAAACCTCGTGGGGGGAGCTCGTGGGGCCGCAGGGGGCACATCGGCCATGAAGGGGTGGGGACAAGGGGGGTGATGCTGGGGTGACACCCCAAAAAAAAGGGGGTGACTCACCAAAAAAAGGGGTGACACCCCAAAAATAGGGCGGGGACACCCCAAAAAATTCAGGGGGGGTTCCGGGGGGGTCCTGACTTGTCAGGGAAGCTGTCGCGGGTGAATGTTGGCCATGAAGGGGTGGGGAAATTGGGGGTGATGCTGGGGTGACGCCCCCAAAAAAGGGGGTGACTCACGAAAAAAAGGGGGTGACACCCCAAAAAAAGGGCGGGGACACCCCAAAAAAATCAGGGGGGGCCCCGGGGGGGTGCTGACCTTGTCGGGGAAGCTGTTGCGGGAGGCAGGGTGCACATCAGCACTGATAGGGGCACGGAGGGGGGGTTATACTGGGGTGACACCCCAAAAATAGGGGTGAAACCCCCCAAAAAATTCAGGGGGGGGCCCCGGGGGGGTCCTGACCTTGTCGGGGAAGCTGTCGCCGGTGGATGTTGGCCATGAAGGGGTGGGGAAATTGGGGGTGATGCTGGGGTGACACCCCAAAAAAAGGGCGGGGACACCCCAAAAAATTCGGGGGGGTCCGCGGGGGGTCCTGACCTTGTCGGGGAAGCTGTCGCGGGTGGCGGGGCGCACGTCGGCCATGAAGGGGCTGCGGGCGATGTCGTCGCCGTCGCACAGGGACGTGCACCGCGTACTCGCCCGGCTCCGTGGGCCAGTAGCGCACCGTGCACGAGCCGTCCCCGTGGTCGTCGCACTCGATTTTGGCCTGGGAGGGCCCTCCACGGAGAAACCTGGGGGGGGGACACCGGGGGGTCACGGGGGCACCGGGGGGGGAGCCCCGAGCTGGGGGGAGTCGTCCTGGAACGGCCCCGGCCCAGCAAAAGCTCCCGAAATAGAGCCAAATGTCCCCAAAATACTCCTGAAATGGCCCCAGATGCCACCAGAAAATACTAAAACACAGCCAAATGCCCCCAAATACTCCTGAAATGGCACCAAGTGCCATCAAAAATACTGAAATAGAGCCAAATGCCCTAAAAAAACTTCTGAAATAGAGCCAAATGCCACCAAAACCTCCTGAAATAGAGCCTAGTGCCCCGAAAAGCTCCTGAAATGGCCCCAAATGCCACCAGAAAATACTGAAAGAGCCAAATGCCCCCAGAAAGCTCCCAAAATGGAGCCAAATGAGCCAAAATAGAGCCAAAAAGACCCCCAACGACCCCCCCAGGACCCCCCCGTCCCCCTCCCGACTCACCCAGTGTCCCCACGTCGTCTCCCAGTGCCTCCACCATGAACTTGACCCCCCATAACCCCCCCCAAACCCCCTCATAACCCCCCAAAACCCCCCAAACCCCCACCATGACCCCCCCAGGACCCCCCCAGCCCCCCCCCCGCGCCCCCCCCACTCACCCAGTGTCCCCACGTCGTCTCCCAGTGCCTCCACCATGAACTTGACCCCTCATAACCCCCCCATAACCCCCCAACCCCCCCCAAATCCCCCCAAATCCCCCTCAAACCCACTCTGTGACCCCCCCAGGACCCCCCCCAGCCCCCCCCCGCGCCCCCCCCACTCACCCAGTGTCCCCACGTCGTCTCCCAGTGCCTCCACCATGAACTCGGCCGCCCTCCCCACCACGCCGCCCTCCAGCCCGGGCCCCCAGGCCCGAACTTTTTGGCTGCCGCCTTCGGGGCCAACCTGCACCTCGAAAGGCCTGGGGACGACACAATTGGGGGGGTCGGGGGGGGTCTCTAGAACATGGGGACCCCCCCCCCCAGACCCTGAACTCACCCGCGGGGCACGTTCTGGCCCCCCCAGGTCACCGTCACCGTGTAGGTGCCGGGGGTCGAGGGCAGGTACTCGAAGGCGAAGACGCCGTCGCCCAAATCCTTCTGCTTCACCGCCTCCTGGCCCTCTGCAGGGGGGGGTCAGGGGGGGGCAACACCCCCAGACCCCCCCCAGACCCCCCCGGGGATCCCCCTGCTGTGTGTGGCTCCCCACAGCCCGCTGCTGCCCCAGCGAGCATCCCCAAAGCAGCCCCAGGAACCCCAAAAATGACCCCAAAAATACCCCAAATGTCCCCCAGAACCCCAAAAATATCCACAAGCACCCCCAGAAATACCAAAATGTCCCCAAAACTCCCCAAAATGTCCCCAAGGACTCTAAAAATGTCCCCCAGAACCCCCAAAGTGACCCCAAAGACCCCCAACCCCCCCCTGGAACCCTCCAACGGTCCCCCAGGGACCCCCAAAAGCCCCTTCAGGACCCCCCAAACCCCCCCAAGGACCCCCCAAACCCCCCAAAGCCCCCCCAAAATCCCATAGAGACCCAACAAAGCCCCTCCAACCCCCCCAAGGACCCCCCAAACCCCCTCCAGGACCCCCCAAATTCCCCCAAGGACCCCTAAAACTCCCCCAACTCCCCCAAGGACCCCCAAAAGCCCCTCCAGGACCCCAAAGACACTCCAAAGCCCCCCAAGGACCCCCCAAACCCCCCAAAGCCCCCAAGGACCCCCAAGGACCCCTAAGAACCCCCTAATCCCCCCCAAAGACACCCCAAACCCCACCCAGGACCCCCCCAACCCCCCCCAGGCCCCCCCCCCGTGCCCCCCCGGACTCACTGGGCCCCTTGACGGTGACCTTGAGCTCCCCGCTGCCGGCGCCCTTGGTGTAGACCTTGAAGTCGGCCGCCTCCTTCACCCGCAGCCCCTTGGGCTGCAGCCCCCTCCCCACCGCGCGGCACGCCGACGGGTTGCAGGCTGCGGACGGGGGGAAAAGAGGAGAAAAACACCATGGGGAACCCCAAAACCCCCGGGGGGAGCCCCAAACCCCATGGGGAACCCCAAAATCCCAGGGGAACCCCGAAATCCCCAAGGGAACCCTAAATCCAGAGGGAAACCCTAAAAACCCGATGGGGAATCCCAAAATCCCATGGGAAAAACCCAAAATCCCCATAGGGAAACCCCCAAAACCCAAGGGAAAACCCAAAATCCGACTGGGAACCCCAAACCCAGAGGGAAACCCCAAAATCCCAAAGGAACCCCAAAAACCCCATAGAGAAACCCAAAAAAAAACATAGAGAAACCCCCCAAAAACATAGAGAAACCCCCCAAAATACGTAGAGAAACCCAAAAAACCCATAGAGAAACCCCAAAACCCCGTGGAGAACCCCAAAAATCCAGGAGGGAAACTAAAACCCCATGGAGAACCCCAAAATCCCATGGGAAACCCCAAAATCGTGGGGGGAAAACCCAAAATGCCCATAGGGAAACCCCAAACCCAAAGGGGGGACACACGACCCCAAACCCAATAGGGGAGACCCCAAACCCAAAAGGGACCCCAGACCCAATAGCGGAGACCCCAAACCCAAAAGGGGGGGGACCCCAAACCCAAAAGGGGGGGGACCCCAAACCCAAAGGGACCCCAGCCCCAATGGGGGTGACCCCAGCCCCCAAACCCCAAGGGACCCCAGCCCCAAGGGGGGGTCCCCACACCCCGCAGCCCCCCCCCCCGTACCGTCAGCCCCGGAGGGGGGGGCGGAAGGAGCAGGAGAGGCGACAGAGACAGAGCCGGCGCTGGGGGGGGGCCCCGGGGGGGGCAAGCACAGAGACCCCCGAGGGGGGGGGCGCGAAGCACAGAGAGCCCCGAGCTGGGGGGGGGACAGAGAGAGCCCGGAATGGGGGGGGGACAGAGGCAGAGAGACCCCGGGGGGAGACCCCCAAATTGGGGGGGGAGAGGGAGAGACCCCCGGGGGGGGGAAGCAACAGAGAGACCCCCTGGGGGGGGCAGGAGAGAGACCCCCAAATTGTGGGGGCAGAGAAATGGAGCCCCCCCCAATTAGGACAGCAGAAAGACCCCCAAGCTGGGGGGTAAAGTTTAAGACCCCCCAAATTAGGACAGCAGAAAGACCCCCAAACTGGGGGGCGGAGTAGCAGGACCCCCCCCACGAGGACAGAACAAAGACCCCCAAATTGGGGGAGCAGAGAATTGGAGACCCCCCCCCAAATTAGGACAGGATAAAGACCCCCAAATTGGGGGGGGGGCAGAGAAGCAGACAGCACAAAGCCCCCCAAATTGGGGCAGAGAGCCACAAACCCCCCCCCCTTTTTCTCCGGGGGGGGGTCCCGGAGGTGGGGGGTCCCAGAGGTGGGGGGGTCCCGGGGTGGGGGGGGGTCTCACCTTGCCCCACCTGCACGCTGAAGGGGCTGCGGGGGATGGGGGCCCCCCCGAAGGTGACGTGCACGAGGTGGGGGCCCTCTGCGCGGGGGCGGTAGGTGCAGCGCTGCGCCCCCCCCCGTCGCCGCCGCCCCCCCCCGCGCCTCCAGGGTGGTCTCCACCACGTCCCCGGCGCCCGCTGGGGTCCACGACCCAAACCTCCACCTCGCCCGGCCCCGCGCCTGGGGGGGACACAAAAAATTAAAAATAAATTAAGGGGGGGGCTGGAGTAAAGGGGGGGGGTCCCGGAATAAAGGGGGGGGGGCCTGGAGTAAAGGGGGGGGGGGGTCCCGGAATAAAGGGGGGGGGCTGGAGTAAAGGGGGGGGGGCCTGACCCAAAATCTTCCCAGGACCCCCAATACCCCCCCCCAACCCCTCAGGACCCCTCTTTCTCCCCCAATACCCCCCCCGGTCCCCCCCCAGGACCCCTATTTCCCCCCCAACCCCCCCCAATCCCTCCCAGTCCCCCCAATACCCCCTCAATACCCCTCAACCCCGCTCAGGACCCCCCCAGGACCCTTATTTCCCCCCCAGGACCCCCAGTCCCCCCCCAAGCCCCTCCAATTCCCCCCCAGTCCCCCCAATACCCCCCCAAACAACCCCAGAACCCCCCCAGGACCCCTATTTCCCCCCAATCCCCCCCATAAACCCCCCCAGGACCCCCCTAGGACCCCTATTTCCCCCCCAGGACCCCTGCCAGCCCCCCCCAGGCCCCCTATTTCCCCCCAATCCCCCCCCATAACCCCCCCTGCCCACCGGCGGTGATGATGTCGAAGTGGGTGCTCCTGTTGGCCACGTTGCCGGTGGGCTCGATGCCGGGTCCCTGCGCCGTCACCCGGCCCGCGTCGCCCGCCGCCCGCCCCACCTGCACCTCGAACGGGCTCTTGGCGATGTGCTGCCCCGCGAACAGCACCGTCACCTGGGGGGGGGGCACCCCGAAATCAGGGGGGGGCACAGGCACCCCGAGTCCCGGAGCTACGGGGGCAGAAACACCCCAAAACAACCCAAAATCCCCCAAAATTCCATCATATAGGGTCCAAAAACAACCCCAAATCCTCGTGGGGGGGCTAAAAATGCCCCAAAATGTTCATGAGGGGGGAAGAAACATCCCGAAATCAGGGGGGGGGCACAGGCACCCTGAGTCCTGGAGCTGGGGGGGCAGAAACACCCCAAAATCCCCCAAAATCCACCATATAGGGTCCAAAAATCATCATAGGGAGGCCAGAAATGCCCCAAAATGTTCATGGGGGGGGAGAGGAAACACAAAACCCCACAGAGGACCCCCAAAACCCCCTGGGAGACCCCAAAACCCCCCCCCAGAGCCCACCTTGTGCAGGCCGGTGACTTTGGGGACGTAGGAGACGGAGAAGGTGCGGTTCTTGTCGTTGTTGGCCACCACCTTCGCCTGGGGAGGGGGGCACGGCGCCGTCAGACCCCCCAAAACAAACCCCCCAGACACCCTAAAAGCCCCCCAGGGACCCCAAACCCCCCCCAGACACCCCAAAACCCTCCCGGGGACCCCAAAACCCTCCTGGGGCACCCAAAAATAAACACGGGGAGCCCCCAAAACCCCTCTAGGGACCTCAAAGTCCCCCAGGGGACCCCAAAACCACACAGAGAGCCCCCCCCAAGGGACCCCAAAATCCTCTGCCCCACATCTCACCCCACACATCCCTGCCCCACATCCCACCCCATGTCTTGCCCCACACCCCCTGCCCCATACATCCCTGCCCCATACATCCCACCCCATATATCCTGCCCCATATATCCTGCCCCACACATCCCTACCCCACACATCCCTGCCCCACACATCTCACCCCACACCCCCTGCCCCACATCCTGCCCCATTTCTTGCCCCCCACCCGACCTCCTCGCGGTGCCCGGCGGGGTCCTCGACGTAGACGGTGACGTCGCCCTGCCCGGCGCTGATGGTCTCCACCGTGAACTCCGCTCGCTGCTTCACCGCGTTCCCCGTCGGCTCGATGCCTGCGGGGCCCCCCCGTCAGCCCCACGCCTATGGGGCGGCTGTGGGGCGGCTGTGGGGCAGGCCCCCTATGGACCACTTCTTGGGGCGGCTGCTGCCCCGTAGGGATCTGGGGGTGGCTCCTGCCCCATAGGGACTTGGGGGTCACTCCTCCTGCCCCATAGGGATCCAGGGATGTCTCCTGCCCCATAGGGACCTGGGGGTCCTCCTGCCCCATAGCATCCAGAACCCCCCATCTGCCCCATAGTGACCCACTCTCTCCTGCCCTATAGCAACCAACCCTCCCCATTTACCCCTTAGGACCCCAAACCCCCCCAGGACCCCCTCAGGACCCCCCCAGGACCCCCAAACCCCCCCCCGCTCACCGGGGCCGTAGGCCCGGGCCTTTTTGGGGTTGAGCTTGGGGCGCAGGGGGGCGCCGGGCTTGAGCTTGGCCTTGGGGAACTGGGCCAGGTAGGTCATCACCGAGTGCTCGTCCACGTTGGGGTCCACGATCTCCTCGGGGGTGATCACCTGGGGGCGGCACGGGGGGTCAGGGCGTGGCCCGTAGCCCCGCCCACTCGCTGGAAGCCACGCCCGTTCGCTGCAAGCCCCGCCCACTCACCACGAGCCCCGCCCACTCACCCTAAGCCCTGTCTGGTTGCCACGAGCCCTGCCATAAGCCCTGCCCATTAATCATAAGCCCCGCCTGCCCACCACAAGCCCCGCCCACTCTCCATGAGACCCACAAGCCCCTCCCACCCACCACAAGCCCCTCCCACTCATTTTAACCCCACCCTTTCACCACACACCCCTCCCACTCACCACACACCCCTCCCATCTGCCACAAGCCCCTCCCACTCTCAAGCCCCTCCCATCTGCCACAAGCCCCTCCCACTCTCCACAAGCCCCTCCCACTCATTTTAACCCCGCCCTGCCCCCACAAGCCCTCCCACTCACCACAAGCCCCTCCTGCCCACTGCAACCCCCGCCCACTTGCCACAAGCCCCGCCCCCTCCCTACAAGCCCCGCCCCCTCCCCGGAAGCCCCCGCCCACCTGCGGGATGCCCAGCCACTCGTCTGCCTGCTGCATGGCCTCGCGCGCGTTCTCCACGGGGCGGCTGGGGTCCCAGCTCTCCCAGTCGGGGCACAGCCCTGGGGGGGGATAACGGGGTCGGGGGGGGCTCAGGGACCCCTCTGCGGGCACCCAGACCCCCCCGGGGCCCTACAGACCCCCAGAGACCCCCCCGTGTCCCTATAGGGCCTCCAGACCCCATACACATCTATAGGGACCCCCCCGTGCCCCTATAGGCCCCCACCCCATATTCATCCCCAGGAACCCTCCTGGGGACGAAAACCCCACACCCCCTATTCCCCCATTCCCAACGATAGTCCCCAATTAACCCCACTGATTAATTAACCCCGCTAATTAATTAACCCCACTGATTAACCCCACTCACCAGGCCCACAGGTGCCCAGCACCTTCCACCTCTGACCCCCCTGCACTACCCCCATGTGACCCTATATGACCCTATATGACCCCATAGCTCCCCCTTTGACCCCATAGGACCTAATTAACCAAGCCAATTAATTAATTAACCTCTCTGACCTGGAGCACAGCTGTTAACGAGTGCCTGGTGATCCAATCCTGGCTGAGGTTGGTGCTGGGCACCTCTCCCCATGACCCTATATGACCCCATATGACCCCATATCTCCCCATAGGACCTTATAGACCCCAATTAATTAACCTAATCAACTAATTAAGGGCTCTGACCTGGCGCACAGCTGTCGACGAGGGCCCCCAGCGCCTGCCCCGTGGTCCAGTCCTTGCTGAAGTTGGTGATGGGCAGCTGGGGCAGGCGGTTCTGGATCCAGCCCAGCAGGCGCTGCTTCGGGGTCTGGCGCCGCGCCTCCTCCTCATCCTCATCCTCCCACACCGGCATCGAGATGGAGTAGTGCAGGATCAGCGTCCACACCAGCCCCAGGATCAGCTTCAGGTTGCCATCCACGATGGCCTTGCTGTCTATAGGGGACATAGAGCACATGTATGGGATGTATAGGGGGTCTATAGGGGGTCTATAGGGGGTTTGGGGGGTCTATATGGGGTCTATATGGGGTTATCAGGGGGTATAGGGGGGCAGTGGTGCAGGATCAGCGTCCACACCAGCCCCAGGATCAGTTTCAGGTTCCCGTCCACGATGGCCTTGCTGTCTATAGGGGACATATATGGGGTCTATAGGGGATGTATATGGGGTCTGTAGGGGGTCTATAGGGGATTTAGGGGCTTTAGGGGGGGATTAGGGGGGTTTAGAGGGGGTGTAGGGGATGGGGGTCGTATAGGACCAGCTTCAGGTTCCCATCCACGATCACCTTGCTGTCTACGGGGGGCTCTATAGGGATGTAGGGGGGATATAGGGGCTATAGGGGGGCTCTAGGGGGGATATAGGGGGGGTGTAAGCAGGGTATGGGGGGTACAGCAGGGAGATATAGGGGATATAAGGGGGTATGGGGGGGATATGGGGGGGATATGGGGGGCTGGGGGGGGTTATAGGGGGCATATAGGGGGATATGGGGGTTTATGGGGGGGCTATAAGGGGGTATAGGGGGTTATGGGGGGGCTATAGGGGGCTATAGGGACCTGGGGGGCACCCCCAAGACAAGGGGGGGGGACCCCAATGCTGGAGCCATGGGGGGGGGGGCGGGGGCGATTTGGGGGACGTGGCGGTGGCC
>NW_028181202.1:0-26907 GCF_964211825.1 Aythya ferina | reverse complement strand
AAGGGACCCTATAAGGAACCCTATAAGGGGGGTTCCAGTAAGGGGATCCTATAAGAAATCCTATAAGCAGACCCTATAAGGGACCCTATAACGGATCCTATAATGGATCCTATAAAGAATCCTACAAGGGACCCCATAAGGGGGGTCCTATAATGGGGATCCTATAAGAGATCCTATAAGCAGACCCTATAAAGAGACCCTATAAGGCATCCTATAAGAGATCTATAAGGAACCCTATAAGGGGGGTCCCAGAATGGGGATCCTATAAGAAATCCCATAAGCAGAGCCTATAAGGGACCCTATAAGGGACCCTATAAGGCATCCTATAACGGATCCTATAAGGGATCCTATAAGAGGGGCTCCAGTAAGGGGATCCTATAAGAGATTCTATAAGCAGACCCTATAGAGAGACCCTATAAGGGACTCTATAAGGGATCCTATAAGGGATCCTATAAGGAGACCCCATAACGAGAGCCCCTACAAGAGGATCCTATAAGGGGACCCTATAAGGGGGGTCCCTATAAGAGGACCCTATAAGAGAACCCTATAAGGGGGCCCTATAAGGGGGGTCCCTATAAAAGCATCCTATAGGAGGACCCCATAAGGGGACCCCGTAAGGGGGTTCCTGTGCGCACCCCCCAGGTCCTTCCCGGTGGCCGGCATCTCCGCTTCCCCGTGGGGGGGTCTCCGGGGGCCTTGTTTTGGGCTTTGGGGTTTTGGGGTCCCGCCGCCGCCGCTCCTGGCCCAGCTCGGGGCGCTCAGAGGGGGGGTCAGGGGGAAATTTGGGATAGGGACCCTATAAGGGGGTTCCTGTGAAAGGATCATATCAAGAATCCTGCAAGGGACCCCATAAGGGGGGTTCCTATGAAAGAATCCTATAAGGGATCCTATAAGGGACCCTATAAGGGGGTTCCATAATAGGGACCCTATAAGGGGGGTCGCAGCAAGGGGATCCTGTAGGAGATCCTATAAGCAAACCCAATAAAGGGACTCTATAAGGCATCCTATAATGGACCCTATAACAAATCCTATAAAGAATCCTATAAGGGATCCCATAAGGAGACCCTATAACGGATTCTATAACGGATCCTATAAAGAATCCTATAAAGGACCCTATAAGGAGACCCTGTAAGGCAGGTCCCTATAGAAGAACCCTGTAAGAGGGGTCCCTATAAGAGGACCCTGTGAGGGGACCCCATAAGGGGGGTTCCTGTAAAAGGATCCTATGAGGGACCCTATAAGGGGACCCTATAAGGGGGGGTCCCATAATGGGGATCCCACAAGGGGGCCCTGTCAGGGGGGGTCTATCAGGAGGAATCCTACAGGGGGCTTCACTAAGGGGACCCTACAAGGGGGGTCCCTATAAGGGGACCCTATAACAGAGCCTATAAGGGGGGGGCCTATAAGGGGACCCTGTAAGGGGGGGCCCTATAAGGGGGTCCCATAAAGGGGGTCCCATAAAGGACCCTATAAGGGGGGGTCCCTGTATGGGGGTCCCTATAAGGGGGCTGGGGGGTGAGGGAGGGCCCTGGGGGGGGGTCGAGGACCCCCCCCGGGCCCCCCCATTTTGGGGTCTTTTTGGTTCAGCCCAATTCCAGCCCCTCCCCCCCCTTTTTGGTACCTCCCCCCGGCGGCGCCCCCCTTAGCCCCGCCCCCTCCTCCTTAGCCCCGCCCCCCTCCCCGTAGCCCCGCCCCCGCACGTGCAGCGCGCGCGGCCCCGCCCCCACCGCCGACGTCATCGCCGACGTCATTGCCACGCCCTCACGCCCGGCACGCGGCAGCCTCGCAGCGCCCCCCTCCCCCCCCCCCGTGCCCCACACTTGGGGGTCCCGGACCCACACTTGGGGGTCCCCGGCCCCATTCGGTGGGGGTCCCTCAGAAAAAAAAACAAAACAGCCCAAAAAAAGCTCAAAATGGCCCCAAATTGGGGTTCACCACCTCCCCGCCCCACACTTGGGGGGCAGGACCCACACTTGGGGGTCCCCCGGCCCCATCCCGGGGGGGTCTCCTCGTGAAAAGCCCCAAACGGCCCCCAAAAAGCTCAAAATGGCTCCAAAAATGCGGTCCCCCCCCCGGTGCCCCAAAGCCCCACAGATCGGGGCCTCACACCCCACACTTGGGGGGCCCAGCCCCACACTTGGGGGTCCTGAGCCCAATCTCGGGGGTCTCACCCCACACTTGGGGGTCTCCCAGCCCCAATTCCGGGTCCCCCAGCCCCACACTTGGGGGTCCCAAGCCCCAAACTCGAGGGTCTCAGCCCCAAACTCGGGGGTCCCAGCCCCACACTTGGGGGTCCCGAGCCCCAAACTCGAGGGTCTCAGCCCCAAACTCGGGGGTCCCGAGCCCATTTCAGGGGTCCCCCATCCCCAGATCGGGGTCCCGCAGCCCCAAACTGGGGTCCCGAGCCCATTTCAGGGACCCCCCAGCCCCAATTATGGGGATCCCAGCCCCAATTTCGGGTCCCCCAGCCCCAAATCGGGGGTCCCAGCCCCACACTTGGGGGTCCCGAGCCCATTTCAGGGCCCCCCCAGCCGCAAATTCGGGCTCCCATCCCCAGATTGGGTTCTCCCAGCCCCAAACTGGGGTCCCCCAGCCCCAATTTCGGGTCCCCCAGCCCCCCACTCGGGGGTCCCTGCCCCCCCCGGGGGTCCCTGCGCCCCCCCATTACCGGGCACTTGTGGGGAGCGATCGGAGCCGGGGCCGGGGGCTTCGGAGCCGCCGCCGCCGCCGCGCGGGTGCCGGTCCCGGGGGGGCGCGCGGCGCGCACGGGGCCTTAATTGGGCACGGGCCGGGGGGGCCACGCCCACCGGGGGGGGAGGGGGGGCACCGGGGAGGTGGGGGGGGGGCCACAGGGGATGGGGGGGGGGGGATGCCGTGGGGTGAGGGGGGCATGGGGGGGTTCTATGGGGTGCTATGGGGTGGGGGGGTCGTGGGGGGGTGCTATGGGGCGGGGGGGGGTCTATGGGGTTCTATGGGGTGGGGGGAGCGCGTGGGGACCCTATAGGGGTTATGTGGGGAGGGGGAGGTCCTAGGGGGGTTGTGGGGCGCTGTGGGGTGGGGGGAGATTGTAGGGGTTCTATGGGGTGGGGGGAAGTTGTGGGGATCCTATGGGGCCATATAGGGCGGGGGGAGGTTGTAGGGGCCCTATAGGGGTGTAGGGGATGGGGGAAGGTCACGGGGATGCTATGGGGTGGGGGGAGGTTGTGGGGATCCTATGGGGTCCTATAGGGCAGGGGGGAGCCCCAGGGATCCTATAGGGCGGGGGGAGGTTTTAGGGATCCTGCAGGGCCCTATAGGGCAGGGGGAGGTTGTAGGGATCCTATAGGGGCGTAGGGGATGGGGGAAGGTCACGGGGATGCTATGGGGCGGGGGGAGGCCGTAGGGACCCCACAGAACCCTATGGGACCCGGGCAGGTTGTGGGGATGCTATGGGGTGGGGGGAGCTCGTAGGGACCCTGTGGGGCCCTATAGGGCAGGGAGAGGCCGTAGGGACCCTATAGGGCCTGCGGGGACCCTGTGGGGCTTTAAGAGCAGGGGAAGGAACCCTATAGGATCCCCTGGGACACCCCAGGAGGGGTCCTGGGGGGTAGGGGGAGGCTGTGGGACCCCTATGGGGCTCGGGGGGCTCCCGGGGGTCCTATAGGGCCCTGTGGGGTGGGGAGGGGCTGTAGGGATCCTACAGGGCCCTATAAGGCAGTGGGGAGGCATCCATGGGGGGGGTTGTGGGGTGCTATGGGGCAGGAAATGAGGCAGCGGCGGAAGCAGCCGGGCCCCGATAGTGCTGGGGGGCTGGGGGGGGCGCTACCGGGGGGGTGAGGGGGGGTTATAGGGTGGGGGGGCACTTGTGGGGTGCCCCACACACGTGGGGGGCATGGGCTGGGCCTGTGTTGGGTGTGGGGCAGGGGGTGTGGGGCTGGGATGTGTGGGGCAGGGTAGGGGGGTGTGGGGCTGGGATGTTTGGGGTCAGAAGGTGTGGGGTAGGGATGTGTGGGGCAGGATGTGTGGGGCAGGAGGATGTGGGGCAGGATGCGTGGGGTGAGGGGATGTAGGGATAGAGATGTGTGGGGCAGGAAGATGTGGGTCAGGGATGTGTGGGGCAGGGACGTGTGGGTCAGGAAGATGTGGGTCAGGATGCTGTGGGTCAGACGTGTGGGTCAGACGTGTGGGTCAGCACCCACCGTGGGTCACGCTCTGGGGTCACCCCCCCCACACTGACCTCACCCCCCAGGAATCCTCCAGCGGGGGGGGGGGGCCCAGCCCCGACCCTTGGGTGCCCCCCCCGGGACCCACAGCGTGTGGGGGGGGGGTGTGGGGCGGGTGCCCCCCCCCGTGAGGAATTCGCCCCGCGCTGAGTCACGGCCCCGGCGGCGTAAACACGGCCCCGGCGGCGCCGCCGGCCATATAGGGCCCGAACCGCGCTCACGGGGCCCCCCCGGGGGCTTGGCGTGGGGTGGGGGGGGCTCCACCCTCCCCACAACCCCCCCAGCCCCAGAGAAAGGAGCCCCCCCCTAAATAAAATGACCCCCGTGGGGGGGGGGTGAAGGGGTTTTTACTAGTTGGGGGGCGGCACTTGTGGGGCAGGAAATGGGGGGCAGGACTTGGGGGGCGGCACTTGGGGGGCAGCACTTGGGGGGTGGCACTTATGGGGCGGCACTTGGGGGGCAGCAATTGGGGGGTGCCACCTATGGGGTGGCACTTATGGGGCAGGACTTGGGGGGTGGCACTTGGGGGGCATACTTAGGGGGCAGCACTTATGGGGTGGCACTTATGGGGCACCATTTATGGGGCAGGACTTGGGGGGTGGCACTTATGGGGTGGCACTTGGGGGGGTGGCACTTATGGGGCAGGACTTGGGGGGCACACTTATGGGGCAGACTTATGGGGCGCCCCCCGGCGCGCTGTGTGTGGGGGGCAGGCGGTGGCGGTGCTGCAGGGCGGCCAGGCGGGATTCTGGGGGGAGAAAGAGAAGAAAAGGGAGGGGGGGGGGTTACATTTTTGTTGGGGGGGGGACCCCGCTTTGTGCCCCCCCCCCCGCCCCCAAACTGCCCCCCCCGGGGTCTCACCCAGTGCCCGGAGCCCCCCCTCCAGCTGCGAGGTTTGGGCCCACGTCTGCTGCAGCCGCGCCGCCGCCTCCAGGCTCTGGGGGGGAAAAAAAGGGGGGGTCCCATGGGGCTGGGGGGGTCCCATGGGGCTGGGGGGGTCCCATGGGGCTGGGGACCCCCCCCCAGTGCAACCCCCCCAGGGCCAAACCCCCCCAGCCCCCCCCAAGCGCCCCAGGGGACTTTGCACCCCCCCCATGGGGCCCAGACCCCCCCCAAACCCCCACAGACCCCCCCCCAAACCCCCACAGCCCCCCCTCACCCCCCCACTATGGGGCCCAGAGGCTCCCCCCACCCCCTAAACCCCCCCAAGACCCCCCCAAACCCCCCCATGGGCCCCAATTGCCCCCCCCACAGGACCCACGCCCCCCCCAACCCACCCTAACCCCCCCCCCATGGGGCAGAGACCCCCCCACACCCCACGTACCCCCCCTAAGCACCCCCCAGGACCCCCCCATGGGCCCCCAATTACCCCCCCAACCCCCCCCCCACCCCACGTACCCCCCCCAACCCCCCCCCCAGACCCCCCCCACAGGCCCCAATTGCCCCCCCCAGCCCCCAACCCCCCCCGCTATGGGGCAGAGCCCCCCCACCTGGGCCAGGCGCCGCAGCCCCTGCTGCGTGGGGGGGGCCAGGGCCCCCCAGGGGTGTTGGGGGGGGTCTCGGCGCCCCCCCCCCGGCCCCCCCCGGTGCAGCTCGGTGACCCCGAAGGCCGTGGCCATGGCCCCCAGGTCGGCCCCCAGCACCCCCAGGGCCAGCAGCGGGGGGGGGCGGGGGCTCGGGGGCGCCCCCAGCTCCGGGCACTGCGGGGGGGGGGAGAAAAATTTGGGGGGGGGAGGAAAATTTGGGGGGGGGGAGGGGAGGGGCTATGCTGCCCCCCCACCCCCCCACGGTGACCCCCGCACTAAGGATTGGGGCCTAAAAGGGGGAAAAGGGGGGCGGGGGGGGCTGCCCCACACTTGGGGGGCTCTGCCCCACACTTATGGGGCCCGAGCCACATTTAGGGGGATCCCACCCCATATTTGGGGGGCCCTGACCCACAGTTGGGGGGCTGGCAACGCCCTTGAGGGGTCCTGCCCCACATCTATGGGGCCTGACCCACACTTAGGGGGCTTCCACCCCATATTTGGGGGGCCCTGACCCACACTTGGGGGTCCCACCCCAAATTTTTGGGTCTGCCCCACACTTACGGGGCCCCCTCCCTCTTATTTAGGGGTCCCCACCCCACATTTTGGGGTCCCAGCCCCACACTTGGGGGTCCGGCCCCCCCTCACCTGTGCCCTCAGCTCCTCCAGCGCCCTCCTGGCCGCCCCCAGCTCCTCCTGCAGCTCCCCCAGCGTCGGGGGGGGGGCCCTGCAATGGGGGGGTCCCAAAAAATTTGGGGGGGAGGCCCCAAAAATGGGGGGGACCCCCAAAATGAACGGGGGGGATTTAGGGTGGGGGAGGGGCTGGGGGGGTCCTCGCACTCACCTGGGGGGGTCGGCGGGGGGCAGGGGGGGCGGCGGGGGGGGGGGTCTCAGGGCCGCCCCCCCCCGGGGGTCGCAGAGCAGCAGCTGCAGGAGGCGCTCGGTGCTCAGCATCTGCCTGGGGGCACGGGGGGGTCACCGGGTCATGGGGGGGTCACGGGGAGGTCATGGGGTCATGGGGAGGCCATGTGGGGTCACAGGGGGGTCACGGGGGGGGTCACAGGGGGGTCACATGGGGCCAGGGGGAGTCACAGGGGGTCACAGGGGGGTCATGGGGTCACAGGGGGGTCACAGAGAGGTCATGGGGGAGGTCATCTGGGGTCGCAGGGGGGTCACGGGGGGGTGGTACCTGGCGTGGGGGGGTGCGTCCCCCTCCCCTTTTTCTTCCTCCTCCTCCTCCTCCTCGCCCCCCCTCAGCGGGGGGGGGGTCGCGTCCCACAGGTTGGAGGCCATTTGGGGGGCCGAGCCCTGGGGGGGGGCAAAAGGGAGACCCCGAATGGGGACCCCCCCACTGAGACCCCCCCAAAATAGGGACCCCCCCCCAGGACCCCTCCCAAGGGGGCTTTGTAGGGACCCCCTCAGAGGACCCCCCAATTAGGGCCCCCCCCAATTAGCCCCTCCCCTCATTAGGACCCTCCCCAGAGCCCCTCCCTCCCCCTTAGGACCCCAGGGACCCCCCCGAGCCCCCCCCCGAGTTCAGTGGAAGCCCCGCCCCCTTCACAGGCCACGCCCCCATTGAGAAGCCCCGCCCCCAGCCCAAGCCCCGCTGCCAGGAGCCTCCCCCAGGCTCCACCCCAAGGCCCAACCCACTTAGGCCACGCCCCCACGTGGAGCCAGGCCCATTTAAGCCCCGCCCATTCGACCACAGCCCCCTTAAGCCCCTCCCCCCGACCACACTCACAAATGGGAGCTCCACGACCCAGCCCCGCCCCAACAGACCCCGCCCATACACTAAGTCCACGCCCCCTCCGAGGCCCCGCCCACCTGTTGGAGCCCCGCCTCCTCCAGGCCGCCCAGCAGCACCTCAGGGGTCACAACGGGGTCTCGGGGTCACGGCGGGGTCAGGTGGGCGGGGTCGGGGTCCTGTCACGTGACAGGGGAGGCGCTTTACGACAGCGGCGCTTTCCGGCACCCCCCTCCCCGCCGCGCTTCCCGGCCCCGCCCCCCATTTTCCCGCGCTTTTCTGGCCCCGCCCCCCACGTGCCCGTTTTCCCGCGCTTTCCGCCCCCCTTCCCCCCCCCCCCCCCGTTTTCCCGCGCTCTGCGGCCCCCTCCCCGCCCCTCCCCCACCTCCCGCCGCTGCCGCCGCTTCCTTTCGGCGCCGGCCCCGCGCGCGCTCGCCGCTGATTGGCCGCCCGCGGCGCATGCGCGCGGCGAGGCTCCGCCCCCCCCGGAAGTGGCGTCACGGCCGCGCCGGGCCCGGGGCCGCTGCGGGAGCGCGGGACGGAGAGGGGTGAGGCGGGGCCGGGTCACATGGGGGCGTGACGTCACGGAGGGGCGGGGCGGAGGGCGTGACGTCAGCGGCGCGGGGAGGGGGCCGCGTGACGCCACCCACGAGGGGCTGTGACGTCAGCTTACCGCGGGAGGGGGGGGAGCGGGGCTGTGACGTCACGCTGAGGGGGCGGGGCTGCGGGGGGCGGGGCGTGACGTCACACCGGGAGCTGCGCTCTGGGTGGCTGCTGGGTGTGTGACGTCATCACTGTGCTGCGTGACGTCACTGGGCTTGTGATGGCAGCGGTACCCCTGTGACGTCACCAGCTTCCTGCGTGACGTCACTGTTTGCCTGTATGACGTCACCAGCTACCGGCATGACATCACCACCCCCCCGCGTGACGTCACCGCGTGCCCGCATGACGTCATCACCGCCCTACGCGCCCTCCCGGGCCGATCGCGGGGGGTCCCCGCCTCCCCGCGTGACGTCACGAGCCGCCCGGCTGACATCACGAGCCGCCCGCGTGACGTCACCGCCTCCCCGCGTGACGTCATCACCCCCCCACGTGACGTCATCACCCCCCCGCTCCCCGGACCCGGCCGAGGCCCGGCGCCGCTTCCGCGTCTCGCGCTTCATCATGGAGGCCGGTAAGCCCCGCCCCCTGCCGTGACATCACCGCGATGACGTCACATCACCGTGATGACGTCATGCTGATGACGTCATCCCGCAGGGGTGCGGCTGGGGCTGGGCTCGGCGGCGCTGGGCACGGCGCTCGGGGCCTTCCAGGGCTTCGCCCGCGCCGCCCGCGCCCCCCACGACCCCCTGCTGGTGGCCGCCGCCGCCCTGCTATTGGCCAGCAAGGCCCAGGGGGCGGGGCCTCGCGCCCGTGACGTCATCAACGTCACCCACAGGTAACGCCCCCTGCCTGGGTTAGGCCACGCCTCCCCTCCTCACCCCACACCCCCCCTCCCTCCAGTCCTTGCCCCATGCATGCCTTGGCCCCGCCCACTTTGAGGCCCCGCCCCTATGTGAGGCCACACCTCCTCTCACAAGCCACGCCCCTTTCAGCAAACCACGCCCCTTTCAATAAGCCATGCCCATATCACAAGCCACACCCCTTCTCCTTCCAGTCCTTGCCATGAGACCCCTGTGTATATGTTGGCCCCGCCCACTTCGAGGCCACGCCCCTATGTGAGGCCACATCCTCTTTACCGAGCCACGCCCCTGATTCACAAGTCACGCCCCTTTCATTAAGCCACGCCCCCTCAGCATCTCCCCCCCCAGCTCCCCACTGTGGGCCCCCTTCCTGAGGCCCCTCCCTGCCCCGAGGCCACGCCCCCCGCGTGAGGCCACTCCCCCTCCTCAAAGCCACACCCCCTTGTGTGAGGCCCCACCCCTTCCACAAAGCCCCGCCCCCTCCCAGACCCGCTCACCCCCTCCCTCAGCCCCTCCTCCCCCTCGGGCGAGGCCCCGCCCCCCGTGGCGAGGCCCCGCCCCCCGCCAAGCCCCGCCCCCAGGTGCCTGCACCCCGGGGAGCCCCCCCCCGGCCCCGGGGCGGCGCTGGGGCTGCGCCAGAGCCTGGGGCGCTGCGAGCTGCTGCTGCTCAGGGCACTGCGCTTCCGACTGCCCGCCCCACAGCCACACAAGGTACCGAAAATACACGGGAACCCCCCCAAAATACACGGGAACCCCCCCAAAATACACGGGAACCCCCCCAAAATACACGGGAACCCCCCCAAAATACACGGGAACCCCCCCTAAAACACACAGAGCCCCCCAAAAAACACACAGGAACCCCCCAGGAATACACAGGACTCCCCAAAAAATACACGGGACACCCCAAAAACACACAGCCCCCCAAAAATACATGGGACCCCCTAAAATACACGGGACTCCCCCAAAAATACACAGAGCCCCCCCAAAAATACACGGGAGCCCCCCAGAAATACACGGGACACCCCAAAAACACACAGAACCCTCTAAAAAATACGCAGAGCCCCCCAAAAATACACAGGATGCCCCCAAAAATACACAGGACCCCCCCAAAATACATGGGACCCCCCCAAAATACACGGGACCCCTCCAAAAATACACAGGACATCCCAAAAATATACGGGACCCCCCCCAAAATACACAGAGCCCCCCCCAAAATACACACAGACTCACGGGACCCCCCCTGGGAACCCCCCAAACCCCCCCATCCCCCTCTGGGCCCCACCAAAACGCCCCTGGGCCCCCCCAATCCCCCCCCAAACCCCTGTATGACCCCCCCCAAACCCCTGTATGACCCCCCCAAACCCCTGTATGACCCCCCCAAACCCCTCTACGACCCCCCCAAACCCCTCTACGACCCCCCCAACCCCCCTGTGTGCCCCCCCCCAGTACCTGCTGCAGTACCTGCTGGCGCTGGGCCGCTGGGGCCGCCGGGGGGGCTGGGGGCAGCCGCTGGTGCCGGGGGTGTCGTGGGCGCTGCTGCGGGACGGGGCTGCGGGGGGGCTGGGGCTGCAACACCCCCCCCAGCACTTGGCCGCCGCCGTCCTGCTGCTGGCCATGGCCATCTGCGGCACCGGGCCCCCCCCCGGGGCGCCCCCCCGATGGTGGCAGGTGAGGGGGGGGCACTGGGAGGGACTGGGAAGGACTGGGGAGCAATGGGAAGGGGCTACGAGGGGAATGGGAGAGACTAGGAGGGACTGGAGGGGACTGGGAAAGACTGGGAAGGGGCTATGGGGGGATTGGGGGGCACTGGGAGGGATGGGGGGTGATGGGAGGGGGTTATAGGGGGATTGGGGGAGATTGGGGGGCCTGGGGGAGACTGGGAGGGCACTGGGAGGGACTGGGGGGCAATGGGAAGGATGGGGGGGTGCTGGGAGGGGGTTATGGGGGGATTGGGGGGGCTATGGAGGGGATTGGGAGAGACTGGGGGGCACTGGGAGGGACTGGGAAGGGCAGGGGGGCCTGGGAGGGTGCTATGGGGGGATTGGGAGGGACTGGGGAGTACTGGGAGGGGGCTGTGGGGGAACTGGGGGAGAGCTACAGGGGGACTGTGGGACTGGGAGCACTGGGAGGGGGCTACTGGGGAAACTGGGAAGAACTGGGAGCACTGGGAAGGGCGGGGGGGGACACCGGGCGGGATGCGTGGGGACTGGGGGCACTGGGAGGGGTTACTGGGGATACTGGGAGGTTCGGGGGGGTGACTGGGAGGCTGTGGCCGTACTGGGAGCCCCAAACTGGTTCCCCCCCCCCGCCCCCCCCAGGTTTTGAGCCCCTCGCTGAGCCCCGCGGAGCTGGCGCAGATCCTGCGGGGGCTGCTGGAGCTCTACGGCACCGACAGCGCCGCGGGGGGCTGCGGCCGCGCCTAATGAAGCTTTCCCTGACGGGGCCTTAATGAGCGGAGCGCTAATTAGCGGCGTTAATTGGGCCGGGACCCGCCCCTCCCTCCCCTGCCCCCTCCTCGCCTTTCTCCTGTCAGGACGGCGCGCGCCCTTCCCGCCCTTTCCCCCAGCCAATCGCCGCCCTCGCCTCTTCCCGCTCGCCGCGCCCCAACCAATCGCCGCGCGGCATTCTCCCGCCGCGCCCTTTCCGCGCGCTGATTGGAGGAGGCGCAGCCTCCCTCCCTCCCTCCCTCCCTCCCTCCGCGTGAAGGGGCGGGGCCCCGGCGAGGACGGACACCCGCTCCCGCCAACCGGCGCGCGGCCCGCCGGCAGCGCCGCCTCCCCATTGGCCGCGGGGGTACAGAAGGTCCGAGCCTTTATTGGCTACAGGGGGCGGGGCTGTACAGGGGGCGGGGCGTCGCCGTGGCGACGGCGGGGCGGGAAGCGGGGCGGTCACCATGGCGACGGCCGCGGCCTGCTTGCGGCCTAGGCCCCGGAGCGGGCCCCGGAGGCGGCGCCGCCGGCCCCGGCCCCGGCCCCGGCCCTACGCGGGCGCCACGGAGGAGCTGGAGACCGACGAGACCTCGGTGCGGGACGTGGACACCTCGGAGCCGTCGTCAACCTTGCGGCCGAACAGCTGCAGGATGCAGTTACGGAACTGCGGGGGGGGGAAAGGGTCAGAGGGGAGCTGGGGACGGGCCGGGCCCAAGGGGACCCAAGGGGACACACGGGGACCCACAGAGCCCTGTAGGGCCACACAGGGACACAAAGGGAGCCAAAGGGAGCCACACGGCCCCACAGGGACCCGCAGAGCTCCATAGGGTCCCATATGGCCCCATAGCGCCCCATAGGGACCCACAGGGCCTCACAGCCCCATAGGGCCCTATACAGCCCTATAGGGCCCCACAGGAACCCACAGAGCCCCATAGGGTCCCATATGGCCCCACAGCGCCACATAGGGTCCCACAGAGCCACATAGGGACCCACACAGCCCCACAGGGCCCCATACGGCCCCACAGCCCCATACAGACCCACAGAACCCCACACGGTGCCATATGGCCCCATAGCACCTCACAGAGGCCCACATGGCCCCATAGGGCCCCACAACCCCACAGAGCTCCACAGGGACCCACAGCGCCCCATACGGCCCCACAGGGACCCACAAGGACCCATGGCCCCACACAGCCCCATATGGCCCCCAGCCCCACACATCCTGCCCCACAGGGCCCCACAGCCCCAAACATCCCTCCCCACATCCTCCTGCCCCACACATCCTGCCCCACAGGGCCCCATAGGGCTCCACAGGGCCCCACAGCCCCAAACATCCTGCCCCACATCCTCCTGCCCCACACATCTCAGCCCCACAGAGCCCCACACATCCTGCCCCACACCCTCCAGCCCCACACATCCTGCCCCACATCCTCCTGCTCCACAGAGCCCCACACATCCCTCCCCACACAGCCCCACACATCCCACCCCACACATCCTGCCCCACACAGCTCCACACATCCTGCCCCACACCCTCCGGCCCCACACGGCCCCACACATCCCTCCCCACATCCCCCCGCCCCACACATCCCTCCCCACACCCTCCAGCCCCACACAACCCGCCCCACATCCCCCCGCCCCACACATCCCGCCCCACACGCCCCACCTGTCTGTTCATGAAGACGTAGATGATGGGGTTGTAGATGGTGGCGCTCTTGGCGAAGTATGCGGGCAGCGCGGCCGCCAGCGGGTGGAAGGCGTAGCCGGGGTTGGCGGCGGCGAAGCAGGCGAAGAAGGTGTAGGGCCCCCAGCAGAAGCAGTAGGCCACGATCATCACCACCACCATGCGCGACACCTCCTTCTCCGCCTTCTGCGTCGACTCCGACTCCTTCTGCTGGGCCGCCACCTGGGGGGGCAAATGGGGGGCTTGGTGGGGGGGTATGGGGGTGTGGGGGGGGCAGTGGGGGTCAATGGGGGGTTAATTGGGGGTTAACGGGGGTCAATGGGGGTTAATGGGGGGTGGGGGGAGGCAGTGGGGGGTTAATGGGGGGTTAATGGGGGGTGGGGGGGGCAGTGGGGGTCAATGGGGGGTTAATTGGGGGTTAACGGGGGTCAATGGGGGTTAATGGGGGGTGGGGGGAGGCAGTGGGGGGTTAATGGGGGGCAATGGGGGTCAAGGGGGGGTTAATGGGGGTCAATGGGGGGTGGAGGGGGTCAGTGGGGGTCAATGGGGGTTCAGTGGGGGGGTGGGGGGGCACTGGGGGAGGGAGGGGGAGCGGGGGGTGGGGGGTGGGAGAGGATCAGTGGGGCAGGAAGAAGGGGATTGGGGTCAGTGGGGCAGGAAGGGGGGCAGGAAGGAAGGGGGGCAGTGGGGCAGGAAGGGGGGCAGTGGTGTGGGGAAAGTGGGGCAGGAGGGGGGGGCAGTGGGGCAGGAAAGGATCAGTGGGGCAGGAAGGAAGGGGGTCAGTGGGGCAGGGATTGGGGTCAGGAGGCGATCAGTGGGGCAGGGAGGGGAGCGGGGAGGGTCTGAGGGTCCTGGGGGGGTCCGGAGGAGTCTCTGTGGGTCTGGGGGCCTTTGGGGGATCTCTGTGGTTTTGGGGGGCTCTGGGGGGGCCCGGGGGTCTTTGTGGGGCTCTGGGGGGGTCCGGGGGGGCTCACCGCGCGGATGGCCAGCCAGACTTGCAGGTAGCAGAGCACGATGATGGCGAGGGGGAAGAAGCAGCAGGTGACCATCAGCACCACCATGTAGCTCTGCACCCCCGGGTCCGAGCTGCCGCTGAACACGTCGGGGCCGCACGACGTCTTCAGCCCGTGGGGCCAGTACCTGGGGGGTCGGGGGGGTTATGGGGGGGTTGTGGGGTGGTTATGGGGTGTGAGGTGGTTATGGGCTGGATATGGGGTGGTTATGGGGCGGATATGGGGCAGTTGTGGGGTGTGGGGTGATTATGGGGCAGCTATAGGGGGGTTATGGGGTGGTTATGGGGTGTGGGATGGTTATGGGGTGGCTATGGGGCAGATATGGGGCGGTTATGGGGTGGTTATGGGGTGTGGGGTGGCCCTGGGACAGCAGGGGGGCAGCTATGGGGCAGTTATGGGGCATGGGACAGCCATGGAGCAGCTATGGGGCTGCTATAGGGCAGCTATAGGGAGGCTATGGGGCCGCTATGGGGCTTCTGTGGGGCAGCTATGGGGCTGTTATGGGGCAGCCATGGGACAGCTATAGGGAAGCTATGGGGCGGCTATGGGGTGGCTATAGGGAAACTACAGGGCAGCCATGGGGCTGCTATGGGGCAGTCATAGGGAGCCTATGGGGCCGCTATGGGGCAGCCGTGGGGCAGGCCCCCACCTGCTCCAGCCGAAGATGGGGGGCGCCGTCCACGCGCAGGACCAGACCCAGGAGAAGAGGATGCCGGCCACGGCCAGCTTGCCGTCGAACTTGATGTTGCCGAAGGGTTTGCACACCACGAACCAGCGCTCCCACGAGATGATGGCCAGCGACCACAGCGCCGTGATGCCTGCGGGGGCACGGCTGGCACCCACGGAGCCCGGACCCACGGCTGGGACCCACGGCTGGGACCCACGGCTGGGACCCACAGAACCCAGACCCACAGCACGATGACCCCACGGTATGTGGCCCCATGGTTCGTGGCCCCCCCCAGAGTTGTGTTGTCTCAGTCCCTGCCCCACATCTCAGCCCCACACCTCGGCCCCACAGCGCTCCGTGTGCCAGTTCCTGGCCCCACATCTCCCTTGGCCCCGCGGCTCCCAGCCCCACAGCTCCCAGCCCCACATCTCCTGCTGCCCTACTTCGCAATCCCATGGCTCCCAGCCCCACATCTCTCAGCCCCACAGCTCCCAGTGCCCCACATCTCTCAGCCCCACAGCTCCTGCTCCCCTACTTCACAATCCCACGGCTCCCAGCCCCACATCTCCCTGACCTGTGGCTCCCACCCCACATTTCCCAGCCCCACACCTCCCAGCTCCATCCCCACAGCCCCCCAGCGCCCCCCACCTCCCAGCCCCACCCCTCCCAGCCCCAAATTTCCCCTCCCAGCCCCCCCCTCACCGCAGGCCGACACGGTGTAGCCCTCGACCACGCAGAGCGGGTGGCCCAGCACGAAGTATCCCGAGATCTGGTTGATGACGCTGATGGTGCTGGCGATCACCGTCTCGCCCAGGTCGGCCACGGCCAGGTTGACCAGGATCCAGTTGAGGGGGTGCCGCAGCTTCTTGAACTTCCAGGTGGCCACCAGCACCAGCCCGTTGGTGAACACCGACGCCACCACCACGAAGATCATCCACAGCGACGTCAGGTTGTACACCCAGCGCGGCGCGATGTGGTAGTTGGGGCCCTCGAACGGACCTGCAGCAGCAGCGGGAGGCAGCGGGTGACACCGGGACGCGGTGACACTGGTACCGGGTGACACTGGCACTAAGTAACACCAACACCGGGTGACACCGGTACTGGGTGACACTGGCACCAAGTAACACCAACACCAGGTGACACCAGGACCCGGTGACACCAGGACCAGGTGACACCGGTACTGGGTGACACTGGCACCGAGTAACACCAGCACTGGGTGACACCGGTACTGGGTGACACTGGCACCAAGTAACACCAGCACCGGGTGACACCAGTACTGGGTGACACCGGTACTGGGTGACACTGACATCGGGTGACACAGGACCCGGTGACACCAGTACCGGGTAACACCAACACCGGGTGACACCAGGACCCGGTGACACCGGTACTGGGTGACACCAATACCAGGTAACACCAATACTGGGTGACACCGGCACCAGGTGACACTGGTACTAGGTGACACCAGTACCGGGTGACACCAGTACCGGGTGACACCAGCACCAAGTAACACCGACACCGGGTGACACCGGTACCAGGTGACACCAATACTGGGTGACATTGGCACCGGGTGACACCAGTACTGGGCGACACCATTAATGAGGGACCTTGCTAACAGGTGACACAGCCACCGAGTGACACCAGCACCGACAAACCACGGAACCGGGTGACACCGGCACCGGGGAACTGGGTGACACAGCCACTGGGTGACACCGGCAGCGGGTGACACCAGCAACAAGTAACCAAGTAACTGGGTGACACCGACACCAAGTGACACAGCCACCGGGTGACACCGGCACCGGGTGACCACGCGACCGGGTGCCACGGCCAGCAGATCCCACCAGATGACGCCCCCGCCGGGTGCTACGGCCCCCAGGTGAGCCCCCCGCGCCCCCCCCGTGCTCACCGCGGGTGTTGTTGCTGTTGGTGTAGGTGAAGACGCTGTCCCGCGTCGTGTCCTCGTCCTCGTGCCGCCGGCGCGCGGCGAACGCCGCCTCCCAGCCTGCCGCCATGGTGCTGCTGCCACCGCCAGGGCGCCGGGGCCACTCTTATCCCCCCCCCGGATTACCTGACCCCCCCAGCCCCCCTCCGGGGCCCCCCCCGTGCCCCCTGATCCCTTAATTGGGGGCGGGGGGGGGCGGCGGCCCCGCGTCACCCGGACGGGCCCGGGGTGACCGGGCTGAGGGCGGCCGCTAATCCCCGGGGGCGGGCGGGGGGCTCGGCGCTGGGGGGCTCCATCCTATGGGGCTCGGCGCTGTGGGGCAGCCAGCAGCCCTACGGGGTTGGGGGGCTCGGCCCTATAGGGTTTGATCCTATGGGACTCAATCCTATGGGGCTCGGCCCTATGGGGCTCGATCCTATGGGATTTGATCCTATGGAGCTTGATCCTATGGGGCTCAGCCCTATAGGGCTTGATCCTATGGGGCTCAATGCCATGGGGTTTGATCCTATGGGGCTAGATCCTATGGGGCACGCCGTGGGGCAGCCAGCAACCCTGTGTTGTTGAGGGGCACGGCCCTATGGGGCACAACCCTATGGGGCTCGACGCTGTGGGGCACGCCGTGGGGCAGCCTGTGGCCTGCATGGTTGGGGGGCACAGCCCCATAGGATGCCCTACAGTGGGCATTCTGCCCCGCCCCATAGCGGGGCTCCAGCCCCCCTCCTGCCCCATAGCGGGGCTCCAGCCCCACTCCTGCCCCCCTCCTGCCCCATAGCGTGTCTCCAGCCCCCCTCCTGCCCCATAGCGCCCGCCGTGGGTCCCCGCGGTTACATCACGGGGGGCAGCGGCGCGGGGCCAAGTAGGGCATGGGGGGGGGAGGGAAGTGTGGGGGGGTCGCCCCCGGCCCCCAGCACCCTTAAAAATAGCCCAAAGCCCTCATTAGCAATTAGGGGATTAACGAGGGGGCCACCCCACGGCATATGTGGGGCGCTGCCCCTAATCCCGCCGCACCCCCCCCCCCCCCCCCCCCATAATCCGGGGATTTTCGGGGTCGCCCCGGGGGAGCGCGATTAGGGGGCAGGGAAAAGGGGGCGCCCGGCAGGGCCCTGGGGAGAGAGGCCGGCCGGCGGCGGGGCGAGGGGCGCCGTGGGGCAGCCGTGGGGCAGGGGCCATGGGGCGATGTGGGGCAGGGGCCGTGGGACCCACGGGTGCCAGCCCCACGGCGCCCCGAGGACCTGGAGGTGGAGGCAGATAAGTGCTGGGGTTGGGGGGGGATGTGGGGCAGGGGTGGTTGTGGGGTGATGGTAGCTATGGGGCGGGGGTGGATGTGGGGCACTGTGGGGCGGGGATGGTCGTGGGGTGGTGGTGGTTGTGGGGCGCTATGGGGCAGGAGGGGCTGTGGGGCTGGTTGAGCACCATGGGATATTGGCGGTTATGGGGCCAGACCCCTTATGGGGCTGTGGGGGGCGAGGGCACAGCCATGGGGCAGCTGTGGGGCTGCTATGGGGCAGCTGTGGGGCAGGGAACCCGCGGGGCCATCCCGTGCCCCATAGAGGAGCTGCGGGACCCATGGGACACCTGGGGGGGGGCGACGCTGTGGGGCCAAGGATCCTGTGGGGCAGCTGTGGGGCAGCTATGGGGCAGCTGTGGGGCCGAGCCCGCTGTGGGGCCGTGCGACAGGAATTCCGCTAGTTCTGAACTGTCCTGGCCGCGAGCTCACTACTAGCAGAACTCGGCCGCGCGGCCCCCCCGCCGTGGGGCGCCCCACACCGCCCCCCCCCCACACCCCCCCCCCCCCCCCCCACTGCCCCCCAACAACCACTTGTGGGGCCGGGGGGCTGCGTCTCCAGCCTTTAATGCCGCGGGGGGGGGTTATGTACAATGGAGCCGGGGAGGGGGCTGCCCCATGGCGAGCGCCCCACACTTGGGGGGCAGCCACAGCCCCACACTGCTGGGGGGGAGCCCAGGGTGTGGGGCTGGGGCCGAGCCCGCTATGGGGCAGAGCTCGCCGTGGGGCTGAGCCCGCTATGGGGCAGAGCTCACCATGGGGCTGAGCCCGCCGTGGGGCAGGGCCCGCTATGGGGCAGGGCCCGCTATGGGGCAGCCTAGGCGGGCGAGACCTGGCTGGAGGAGACGGAGGAGACCTGGGTGGCCTGCGAGGAGCCCGAGACGTCGTCCTCGTCCCCGAAGGGGCTCCTCCCGCAGAACACCAGCTTCAGCATGCACGAGCGGAACTGCGCCCACGGGACACGGCGCCGTGACCCACGGCTCCCAGACCCACGGCACCCAGACCCACGGCTCCCAGACCCACGGCGACACCGCGACCCATAGAGGTACCGTGACCCACAGTGACACCATGACCCAGAGGTACTGTGCCCCATAGTGACACCGTGACCCATAGAACTGGGACCCATAGAACCGGGACCCATAGAGGTACTGTGACCCATAGGGAAGGTGTGACCCATAGCACTGGGGCCCATAGCGGCACCGTGACCCATGGTGACACCGTGACCCACAGGGTGACCCCAGCCCACTGGGGTGTCCTCTGCTGGTGGGGTTGGGGGTGCTGGGAGGGGTTGGGGCACATCACGGGCATGTCAGTGGGGGGTTGCTGGGGTCTTACTGGGAGTGACTGGGTGCGCTGGGACTCCACTGGGACCTTACTGGGTGTCACTGGGATCTTACTGGGTCCCACTGGGAGTAACTGGGACTTTACTGGGCTCTTAATGGCTGCTTCTGGGACCTCACTGGGCTCTTACTGGGCTCTTACTGGGTGCTTCTGGCACCTTACTGGGTACCACTGGGACTAACTGGGTGCTGTGGCACCTCATTGGATGCTGCTGGGTACCGCCCCCACCCATGTAGACCCGCCCCATTCGACCACACCCAACTTGACCCCTCCCCTTAAACCCCACCCCTTAGGTCACACCCCCATTAGACCACACCCCCTTAGGCCACACCCCCTTAACCACGACCCCCTTAGGCCACACCCCCTTAAGCCCCGCCCCCTTCAGCCCCTCGCCTTAGGTCCCACCCCCTTAACCCCCACCCCTTAGCCCCTGTCCCCCGTAGGCCCCGCCCACTGAACCCCGCCCCCTCAAGCCCCGCCCCCCGGGGCCCCGCCCACCTGCTTGTTCATCAGGACGTAGATGACGGGGTTGTAGACGGTGGAGGACTTGGAGAAGACGGAGGGCACGGAGGCCAGCCCCACCTCGAAGCTGCGCCCGCGGTGCGTCACCACCCAGAGCGCGAAGGCCGTGTAGGGCGCCCAGCACAGCAGGAAGCCCAGCACCATCACCACCACCATCTTCGTCACCTCGCGCTCCGCCTTCTGCGTGCTGGCCGACTGCTCCTGCTGCCGCGCCACCTGGCGGGGCGGGGCGGAAGGGGGCGGGGCAGAAGGGGGCGGGGCGTCAGGGGGTGGGGCAGAAGGGGGTGGGGCGTCAGGGGGTGGGGCAGAAGGGGGCGGGGCACCGCCCGGCAGGTATGGCACAGCGCAGGAGGGGGTGACGTGGGGCAGGGCGTGACGTCATTGAGGTGGGCGTGATGTCATTGAGGTGGGACGTGATGTCATTGACACCGAGCGTGATGTCATTGACGTAGGGTGTGACGTCATCGACGTGGGGCAGAGCGTCATTGAGGTGGGCATGACGTCACTGACGTAGAACGTGATGTCATTGGCATGGGGCAGGGCGTCATTGACATCAAGCGTGATGTCATCAACATGGGACGTGATGTCATCGGTACGGTACGGCACGAGGCATCATTGGAGTAGGGCGTGATGTCATTGACGTGGGGCGTGACGTCACTGACATGGGATGGGACGCAACTGCCATGGGGCGTGACGTCATCAAGGTGGGGCGTGACGTCATTGACATGGGATGGGACCTAATTGACATGGGGTGTGACGTCACTGAGCAGGGTGTGATGTCATCGAGGGGAGAGGGAACGTCACTGACACGGGGCGGGACGTTACTGGTGCAGGATGTGACGTCACTGGCATGGGTGTGACATCACTGTGATGGGGACGGGACCGCATTGCCCTGGGGACACGCGGGGACGTGACGTCATCACCATAGGAGCATGACGTCATCACCACAGGGACACGCGGGGACGTGACGTCACCACGGTGGGCACAAGGGGAAGTGACGTCACCACAGGGATGCTCAGAGACAGCGCCACCGGCACTGGGGGTGTGATGTCATCGCGATGACGTCACAGTGATGACGTCACTGGTGCCCCCCCCCTCAATAAAGGCCCTGGCACCGCCCCCGCCTCTGTCTGGGTCAGGGCCACGCTGCAGGTGGGGGGTGGGGGGTGCCTGGGGACAGCCAATGACAGGCGGGGACGCCCCAGGTACAGCCAATGACAGGCGGGGACACCTTGGGGACAGCCAATGGCAGCCAGCGATGCCCCAGTGACCCCCGATGATGCCCAAGGTCCCCCAATGACCCCCAGTGACCCCTAACGGCACCCCAGTGGCACCCAATGACCCCAGTGGCGCCCCAGTGACACCCAGTGACACCCAGTGACGCCCAGTGGCCCCCCAATGGCCCCCCATGACACCCAGGGGCCCCAATGACGCCTCGTGATCCCCCAGTGACCTCCAGTGACACCCCAAGGACCCCCCCATGACCCCCCAATGACTCCCAATGACCCCAATGACTCCCAGTGTCCTCCCCAATGAGCCCCACTAACTGCCCCAGTGACACCCAATGACCCCCCAAGGACACCCAACGAGCCCCAATGACACCCAATGACTCCAATGACTCCCAATAACCCCCAAGGACACCCCAAGGACACCCAATGACCCCCAACCAGCCCCAGTGACCCTCCAATGACTCCCAATGACCCTCAATGACTCCCCAGTGACCCCCCAAGGACAGCCAATGACTCCCAATGACCACCCAACACCCCCCAACCAGCCCCAGTGACCCCCCAATGACCCCCAATGACTCCAATGACCCCCCAATGACCCCCAATGCCCCCCAACCATCCCCAGTGCCCCCCAGCGCCCCCCCTCGCCCCCCGGCGGCACTCACGGCGCGCAGCGTGATGAGCAGGCGCCCGTAGGAGAAGATGATGATGGCGAGGGGCACCCCGAAGCAGAAGCAGAAGAGGAAGAGGACGTAGGACTCGTTGTTCCACTTGTTGCCCGTCGTGTACCAGTCGGGGCCGCACGAGCACTGCAGCCCCTCGGGGATGTACCTGGGGGGGGGCGACCACGGCCGCGCTGCCACCGGCCCCGCGCGCCCCCCCCCCCTCCCCAAAGACCCCCCCCCAGCCCCCCGGCCGGCCCCCACCTGCTCCAGCCGAAGAGCGGCGGCGCCGAGGCCACCAGCCCCAGCAGCCAGGTGGCCGCGCAGCCCAGCACCGCGTGGCTGCCCCGGAAGGTGAAGTTGCCCAGGGGCTTGCAGATCACCAGGAAGCGCTCGAAGGCCACCACCGCCAGCGACCACAGGCTCACCATGCCTGCGGGGGGCACCGCCACCTCCTGGGGGCCCCACTCCCCGCGGGCCCATAGCCCCACGGCCCCACGGCCCCATATCCCTGTGTCCCCACGGCCCCATATCCATCCCTATGGCCCCGTGTCCCTATATCCCTATGTCCCCATGGCCCTATATCCATCCCCGTGTCCCCACAGCCCCATATCCCCATGTCCCCATGTCCCTACATCCATCCCAACGCCCGTCCCAACATCCCCATGTCCCCACGTCCACCCCAACATCCCAATGTCCACCCCAACGTCCCCACGTCCCATATTGCAGTGTCCCCGTGTCCCAACATCCCCGTGTCCCGTCCCATGTCCCAATGTCTCATGTCCCTGTGTCCCCACGTCCATCCCAACATCCCCATGTCCCAATGTCCCACATCCCAATGTCCATCCCAACATCCGTCCCCATGTCCCAACGTCTGTCCCAACGTCCCCACGTCCCACGTTGCAGTGTCCCTGTGTCCCAACGTCCCTGTGTCCCGTCCCGTGTCCCAATGTCCCCATGTCCCAACATCCCACATCCCAATGTCCATCCCCACGTCCATCCCAACGTCCCCACATCCCATATTGCAGTGTCCCCATGTCCCAACGTCCCCACGTCCTGTCCCACGTCCCAACGTCCCCATGTCCCTGTGTCCCCATGTCCATCCCAATGTCCCAATGTCCATCCCACCATCCATCCCAATGTCCCCTTGTCCTGTCCCACGTCCCAACGTCCCCTTGTCCCTGTGTCCCCATGTCCACCCCAATGTCCCAACGTCCATCCCACCGTCCGTCCCCGTGTCCCCGTGTCCCGTCCCACGTCCCAACGTCCGTCCCACCGCCCCCGCTACCTCCCAGGGTGGCGGCGAAGCCCTCGATCTTGCAGGCGGTGGGCCCCAGGGCGAAATACATCTGGGAGAAGCTGTAGAAGGCGGTGGTGGAGCCGACGCAGATGACCAGCAGGTTGGAGACGGCCAGGTTGACCAGGATGTAGTTGAGGTGCGAGCGCAGCTTCTTGTACTTGGCGGTGCAGAAGATGGTCAGGCCGTTGATGGGCACCCCCAGCGCGATCAGCACGAACATGAAGACCGACATCCCCCGGAACACCCCCGGGCTGCCCAGGTGGGTCTGCGGCACCAGGAAGGGGCTGAGCGCCGTCAGGTTGGGCGCGTCCAGCGCCATGGGGATGTAGAAGTCCTCCGGGAGCTCGTCCCGCGCCGGCTGCGGCTGCCGCATGGCGGGGGGCGAGGGGGGCGCGAGGAAGGGAGGGGGAGCAGGGGGTGGAGGCTGCGGGAGGGGGTGAAGGCTACGGGTGGGGGTGAAGATGGTGGTGGGGGTGAAGACGATGGTTGGGGTGAAGACGATGGTTGGGGTGAGGACAACAGGTAGGGAGGAAGACAATGTTGGGATGAAGATAATGGATAGGGATGAAGATGATGGTTGGGGATGAAGACGATGAGTAGGGATGAAGACAACGGTTGGGGTGGAAGAAGACAACGGTTGGGGATGAAGATGATGATTGGGGATGAAGACTACGGGTAGGGATGAAGACAACCAGTAGGGATGAAGACGACGGTTGAGGATGAAGACAACAGGTTGGG
This sequence comes from Aythya ferina, assembly GCF_964211825.1. Classification (NCBI taxonomy): domain Eukaryota; kingdom Metazoa; phylum Chordata; class Aves; order Anseriformes; family Anatidae; genus Aythya; species Aythya ferina. The sequence goes on along the minus strand of NW_028181202.1, from coordinate 3,175 downwards.
ATGAAGACAATGGATGGGGATGAAGGCAATGGGAAGGGATGAAGACGCAACAAATGGGGATGAAGACAAGGGTTGGGTTGAAGACAAGCGGTAGGGATGAAGACTACGGTTGGGGATGAAGACAACGGGTAGGGAGGAAGACAACGGTTGGGTTGAAGGCTACGGTTGGGGTGGAGGAAGACCAGTGGGGATGAAGACTACGGTTGGGGATGAAGACGATGGATGGGGATGAAGACAACGGGTAGGGAGGAAGACGCAACAAAGGGCGATGAAGATGATGGGACGGGATGAAGATGACGGGTAGGGATGAAGATGACGGGTAGGGATGAAGACCACGGGTAGGGATGAAGATGACGGGTAGGGACGAAGGCAGCGGTTGGGGACGAAGCCCTGCGGTGGCTCCGAGACCCCCCAATGGGGGACGAAGGCGACGGCCGGGGACGAAGACCCCGTGGGCGGGCGGGCGGGCGGGGGGCCGGCGCGGGGCCCTTTTATAGGGTGGGGGCCGGGGGGGGGGGCTCGGGGGGGGGCGGGGGCCGGCCCCCCCCCCCCCCCCCAACCCGGGGCTGAGCCGGGCTGAGCCGCGGCCGTGCCGGCCAAGCCGGGCTGAGCCGCCCCAAAGCCGCTTTGGGGGCTCCTAATCGCGCCCCAGCCCCGATTAGCGCCCACTTAGGGTGGGGGGGGGCACCGGGCCCCCCCTCACGCCCTTCCTGACCCCCCCCCACGCCCCCAAATTGCCCCAAATCGCCCCGAACGGCCCCGTTCCCGCCCGCCCCCCCCAATTCCTCCAGCGCCCCCCAAATCCCGCTGCGGACCCCAAATGGTCCTGGAGCCGCCCGCGCCCTCCTGACCCCCCCCCGTTTTCCTCCCACGCCCCCAAATGCCCCCAAAACTCCCCCTGTGCACCCCAAATTACCCCATTACCCCCAAATCACCCCAATATCATCCCATTAACCCCCCACCCCAAATAACCCCAATTCTCCTGAAAATCACCCCGTTACCCCCAAATCACCGCGTTACCCCCCCCACCCCAAATAACCCCAATTCTCCCCCAAATCACCCCAATATCCCCCCAAATCACCCCGTTACCCCCCACCCCAAATAACCCCAATTCCCCCCCAAATCCCATTGCCCCCCCATCCCCCAAATGCCCCCAATACGCTCCGCACCCCATTACCCCCCCGCACCCCAAATCCCCCCAACTCCCCCCGCACCCCAAAATCCCCCCATTAACCCCCACACCCCAAATCCTCCCGTTTTCCCCCAAAACCACTCCAGACACCCCCCACCCCAAATCCCATTACCCCCCCGGCACCCCAAATCCCCCCCGTACCCCAACTCCCCCCCACACCCCAACTCCCCCCTACACCCCAACTCACCCCCATACCCCAAATCCCCCCATTTCTCCCCAAAACCCCTCTGCCCCCCCCCGTTGCCCCCCCAGGACTACACCTCCCGGCCTGCCCCGCGTGCCCCCCCCGGTGGTGCCGAGCCCCCCCTAATCTCGTTAGCGGCCGGGTGTTAACGAGGCCGATCCGGGGGATTAGGGCTAAATCGGGACCGGAGCTGAGCGATTACGGGGTGGGGGGCGCGGGACCCCCGGGGGGGGCCAGGGGACGTCAGCGAGGGGGGGGCAGAGGGTGGCAGCTGCTGGGGGGGAACGGGGGGGCTGCAGGGCCCATAAAGCCCCCGAGGGGGGGGTCCCGGTGGCCATAAAGGCCCCACGGGGGGGTCCCGGTGGCCATGGGGGGGTCCCAGTGACCCTAAAGCCCCTGAGGGGGGGGTCCCGGTGACCCTAAGGGCCCCATGGGGGGATCCTGGTGACCCTAAGTGACCTGTGGGGGGGGTCCCGGTGGCCATAAAGGCCCCAAGGGGGGTCCCGGTGGCCGTGGGGGGGTCCCAGTGACCCTAAAACCCTCAAAGAGGGGGTCCCAGTGACCCTAAGGGCCCCATGGGGGGGTCCCGGTGCCCTTTGGGGTCATCCCAGTGACCCTAAAGCCCCCGAGGGGGGGTCCCGGTGACCCTAAGTGACCTCTGGGGGGGGTCCTGGTGACCCTAAAGCCCCCGAGGGGGGTTCCCGGTGACCTTTGGGGTCATCCCAGTGCCCCTAAAGGCCCCATGCGGGGGTCCCGGTGCCCCTAAGAGCCCCGTGGGGGGGTCCCGGTGCCCACTCAGACCCCACGGGGGGGTCCCGGTGCCCCCAAGCCCCCCCCAGAGCCCCTCCGGTGCCCCCAAAGCCCCCCCGGACCCCCCGTTAACGCCCCCCGGTGCCCCCCAGCCCCCCCCGCCCCCCCGGGCCGGTGCCGGTGCCCCCCCCCCGCCCCCCGGTGCTGCGGGGCGTGGCCGCGGCCGGGGCTGGGGGGGGGGGGGGGCGTGTCCCGGCGCGCGCGGAGGGGGCGTGTCCCGGCGGCCGTTGCGGCCGTTAAATTTCAAACCCGGCCCAGCCCCGCAGGGAGCGCGGCGCGCGCTGCCCCCTCCCCCCTCCCCCCCGCCCTCCCCGCCCTCCCCGTGACGGGCGGCGCCGCCCGCCAATGGCGGCGCCGCGCCGGGAGCCGCCGGCCAATCGCCCGCCGCGCGCGCTCCGCCGGCCCCGCCCACAACCCGGGCGGGCGGGAGGAGCGGGAGGAGGGAGGAGGGGGGGAGGGGGGGGCGCCTAACTGACAGCGCTTCCCGCCAATTCCAACGGCCGCCGCCGCCGCGCTGCCCCGCCCCCGGGGCCCCGCCAGCAGCCAATCCCCGCGCGGCGCCGCCTTGAGCGACGCGGCGCGGGGCCAATCAGCGCCCGCGGCGCTGGGGGGGGGGCGGGGGGGGGCCCGAACCGAGCTGAGGAGGAAACCCGGAGCGGGGCCCCCCCCCCCCCCCGCCCCCCCGCCCCCCCCCCCCCCCCCGCGGGTTCCTTCGCTGCGAAGAAAATGGCGGCGGCGCCGAGCGGCGGCGAGCAGCGGCTGTGAGCGGGGGGGGGGGCCCCGGGGGCGGGGGGGGGGCTCCCAAAACCCGGGGGGGGGCTCCCAAAACCCGGGGGGGGCGGCACCGCGCGGCCCCCACCCCCCCCACCCCCCTCACACCCCCCCGTGCGCCTCCCCCCCCCCCTCCCCCGGTGACCCCCCCCTCCCCTCATTGAGCCCCCCCCCCCCCCTCACTGAGGTGCCCCCCCCCCTCGCCCCCCCCCCCCGCC